>NC_134790.1:29774679-29782179 GCF_046742065.1 Oratosquilla oratoria
TTACACATATATATGTGTGTATATATATATATGTGTATATATATGTAAATATGTGTATATATATGTATATAGATATATGTATATATATGTATATGTATGTATATATATATATGTATATCTTTATATGTACATATGTGTGTATATACGTATATGTATATATACATATATATACATATATATACATATATACATATAAAATATATATATATATATATATATATATATATATATATATATGAGAAATTCGCTAGTGAACAGCGACATCAATCAGACAATCTCTTTGACAGTGGCGTACGGGATTCGAGCCCGTGAAAGGGATTCGTTCCGGTCCTTACCCCTCCCACGTGTGCGGTTGGCCTTGGGGTTAAACGGGGGGTGTATTGGGTGCAGTGAGCGCCCTCCCCAATCTCGATAGTCAGATTGACTATGAGTTCTCAAGGTTTGGAAGTTTCGTTCCAAGTGCAGCGGGTTCGAATCCCGTGCGCCACTGTCAAGGAGATTGTCTTATATATATATGTACATATATATATATATATATATATATACATATATATATATATATATATATATATATATATATAAATATACATATATACATATATGTATTCATATGTATATATATATATATATGTGTGTGTGTGTGTATGTACATATATATATGTATATAAGTATGTATATATATGTATATATACGTATATATATGTATATATACATATGTATATATATGTGTGTATATGTATATATAATATGTGTGTATATATATGTATATATATGTATATAAATATGTATATATATGTATATATACGTATATATATGTATATATACATATGTATATATATATGTGTGTATATATATGTATATATATATATATGTGTGTATATATGTGTATATATGTATATATATGTATATATATGTATATATATATGTATATATATATATATAGGGTGGGGCAGCGCATCTTGCTTATTTGAATATAGCACCCTGAAGCGATGGTTGCTTCGAGGAGGTAAGGGTAGGCACATTCGAAAGGGCGGGAAGTGAAGTTGTACTGGGCCGCTTTTTTCAGTTAGGATCATGAAGTGGGGCGCGTTCTCTGTTGAGGCATACTTTTCCAGCGGTCGCTCAATCATAGCCACGCAACTTGCATTCCGTTCACATTTCAATATTGTGTCCCATGATCGTGTTTCTGGCCGGCAGTCGATTGTTTCATATATAAACAACTTTAGGAAAAATGGTGATGTGAAAAAAAAAAAATCTGTCATTACACCAACAGCAAGGTCATCCCAAAACCTTGACGCGTTAAGGCTTTCTGTTTTGCGATCCCCTCAACGCTCTGCCCGCAAACATGCAGCTGTGAAGCGAACCCTTCATGAAGAACTAAAATTTCATCCCTACAAATTGGCTGTGGTGCAGGAACTTAATCCACGCGAATTTGTTGCTTGAGAAATTGCATGTGAGGTGCTTCTTGGCATGCCTCACGACACACTTGTTTTCTTCAGTGATGAGGTTCACTTCCATCTTTCGGGATCAGTAAATCAGCAGAACATGCGCTATTGAAGCCCTAATAACCCTAGACAACTTCTTCAGTGTCCCCTACATTCACAACGTGTAACTGGTGTGCATTATCGCGAGTTGGGATAATTGGTCCATGGTTTTTTGAAAAAAAAAAGGCAGTTTCGGTGATTTCTGACTGTTGTGTCCACATGATTCAGGAGTTTTTCCTGCCAGCACTCAACCAGATGGATGTGGGAGATGCATGGTTCCAGCAGGACGGTGCCACGGCACACACAGTGAGTGTGTCAATGTCTTTTTTGCAGTAACGCTTCCCAGGACGCCTCATCTCCTGGAGTGACGACCTGCAGTCGCCAGATTTAGCACCCTGCGACTATTTTTTATGGGGCTATCTAAAATCACTTGTTTACAACAATCGTCCTAGGACCCTGGCTCACCTGAAGAACAACATTCGTCAAGCTGTCGCCAACATACCCGTCGATGTGCTGGACAGAGTTGAACGAAACTTCCGATTTCGATTAACGCAGTGTATTGAGAATAATGGATTCCATCTGCCTGATATAATCTTTAAAACTGGGAAAACATAAAATTTAAATGTTGAACTTGATGCTGTTCAAAAAATTAAATATATATCTGCATTACTTTCGTTTTAATTGACTTTCCAAATAAGCAAGTTGCTCTGCCCCACCCTGTATATATATATATATATATATATATATATATATATATATATATATATATATATATATATATATATATATATATATATATATACATATATATATATATTCAACATTGTGTAATATATTTCATAGGTTCCATTGGAATTCAGCCCACATGGGATTCAGCCCAAAGGGATTTAGCCTAACCTAACCCAACTAATCCATTGTTTTTAGTGAATTTAAAAGTGGACTGAATCCTGTGTGGGCTGAATTCCAAGCCCACCTATTTCATATCCTGTTAATTATTTCCAAATAATTTAGTGGCTTGTGTGAATATGATCATTATCTAAAAAAATAACTACTTTACTCAAAAGTAGCCTAAAGCACACTGTATTCATTCATCTATAAATTATGCAATATGCTAAAATTTTCTGTTTCCATTTCAAGATCTGTATCAACAGCTTCATTCCCTTCATCATCGGCTCCACTTGAATTATCTGCAAAACTGACTCCACTATTAAAAAGGTCACTATCTGACTCCTCCACAGGCGCCACTTCTGCTAAATCATTTTCATCTAAAAGAAAGTCATCAACATCTTTGGACAGATTTATCATAACTTCAGCCTCTTAAAAGGAAAATCTCGACAAAGAAGTTGCAAGAATCATATTTGCTACAAATTCAACATTTCGTCTTGTTCAGCATCCTCAGTTTCTCAAGATGGTTCAGAGCCTGAGGCTAGGTTATATTCCTCCATCCAGAAAATATATTGCTGATAAGTACTTGGATCTTGTGTATGAAAAGGAATATAAAAAGTGTGCAGATGACTTGAATAATGAAACTATATGTCTTTCAATTGACGTGTAGTCTAACATCCATAATGAGCCCATAATATGTGTCACTTTAACAACATCCACTGGTCAGATAAATTTAGTTGACACAATAGAAACACCAGGGAATCTCACTACTGAATATCTTCTACAACTTGTACAAAATCCGATCAAGAAGGCTGAACAAGATTTTGGTTGTCACATTGGAAGTGTTGTGACAGACAATGTCACCAAGATGAGAAAACTCTTGGAGGAATCGAGCGAAGCTGAGCATACCGTCCTCATATACGGCTTATACCGTTCCTCGTATACTTGTGGCAAGTCTATATAACACTGCTCCTTATATTGATATGCTAAAAATGTCCTTTAGCAATCAGATCGCATATCAGTTAGCAATCCCACAATATTTAAGATCTACAAAAAAAAAAAAAATAATAATAATAATAATAATAATAATAACAATAATAAATCAAATAAATCTGATTTCAATAAGATATGTATTTTTTTTATTTTTTAAAAGAAAAAAAAATCGCCAACCCTGGTGTCCACTAACCTCATACAATAATACCTGTTAAGTCCAGCTAAAATTGGCATTTCAAAGCATAACAGTGCCTTTAAAATAGTTTTCTTATTTGACTATAAAAGTTTACATTAACTTATATTGCATTGAGTAAGTCAATAGTTGATATATTTGTCCTATATACAATGTTAGGTTTCTAGTTTTGATATATTTGTCCAATATAAAATGTTAGGTTACAAAGAAAGCAATGGCCTCCGCTAGCAGACCCAGGGATCTGGGTGCGCACGTCCTGTGTAATAGTAGTCCTTGATATATATATATATATATATATATATATATATATATATATACATACATATATATACATATATATATACATATATATAATATTATATATATATATATATATATTATATATATATATAATGATATAAATGTGTGTGGGTATACATATATTAAGACTGAGCAGCAATTATTATTACAAATAAGAAAATACATAAGATAACCAAGAGATAGCAGGGATGAATGTATATACAAAGGGCATGGTGGATGACACGAGTTAAATATTTTTCATCTAAAAAGCAATTAATATGGAAATCAAGTCTTCCAAACCAATGAAGATAATTACCTTAATTCGAAAATATGTACACTTAAATTCACCCCCAACACGGTGGCTGGTATCATTTGTATATTATGCCTCTCCTTCTCTCTCCATCTTTGTCTCTCTGTCTCTCTCTCTCTCTCTCTCTCTCTATATATATATATATATATATATATATATATATATATATATTTATATTTATACATATATTATATATATATTATATAAATATAAATATATATAAATATATATATATATATAAAAATATATATATATATATATGTGTGTGTGTCTGTGTGTGTGTGTCTCTCTCTATCTTTCCCTCACTCTTTCCTTTTCTCTCTTCTTCCCTCTCTCTTTCCTCCTCTCTCTTTCTCCTTCCCTCTCTCTTTCTCCTTTCCTCTCTCTCTCCAGTCCTATCTCTCTCCTTCTCTCTCTCTCTCCTTCCTTCTCTCCTTCTCTCTCTCTTTCATTCCCTCTCTCTTTCCTTACCTCCCTCTCTTCTGTTATCACTTTTCCTCCTCTCTTCCTGTCTCCTTCCCTCTCTCTTCCTCTTTCTTCCTCTTTCTTTCTCTCTCCTTCTCTGTCTATTCCCTCTCTCTCTCTCTCTCTCTCTCTCTCTCTCTCTCTCTCTCTCTCCCTCTCTCTCTCTCTCTCTCTCTCTCTCTCTCCCTTTTATTGTGTCTTTTCTTTTTCTTTCTTTCTCCTTCCCCATTTCTTTCTCTCCCCTTCCCCCCCCTCTCTCTCTCTCTCTCTCTCTCTCTCTCTCTCTCTCTCTCTCTCTCTCTCTCTCTCTCTCTCTCTCTCTCTCTCTCTCTCTCGCTCTCTCTTTCTCTCTCTCCCTCTCTCCTTCCCTCTCTCTCTCCCCTCTCTCCTTCTCTCTCTCTCTCCCTCTCTCCTTCTCTCTCTCTCTCCCTCCTGCCCTATCTCTCTCCTTCTCTCTCTCTCTCTCTCTCTCTCTCTTTCCTTCCCTCTCCCTCTCCTTCCCACTCTCTCCTTCCCCCTCTCTGTCTCTCTTCCCCCCCCTCTCTCGCTCTCTCTCTCTCTCTCTCTCTCTCTCTCTCTCTCTCTCTCCCTTTTATTTTAGTTTTTTTCTCTTTCTCCTTCCCCATTTTTTCTATCCCCTTCCCTCTCTCTCTCTCCCTATCTCTCCCTCTCTCCTTTCTTCTGTATCCCTCCCCCCCCTCTCTCTCTCTCTCTCACTCTCTCTCTCTCTCTCTCGTTTTTCTCTCTCTCTCGTTTCTCTCTCTTGTTTCTCTTTCTCTCGTTTTTCTCTCTCTCTCGTTTCTCTCTCTCTCTCTCGTTTCTTTCTCTCTCTCTCTCTCTCTCTCTCTCTCTCTCTCTCTGTCTCTCCCACTTCCCTCTCTCTTATTCTTTTACTCTTACTCTCTTGCAACTATCTATCTCCTCTCTCTGTCTGTCTCTCTTTCTCTATCTATCTATTTACGTCTTTTTCTATTTTTTCTTTTGTTTTTCTCTTTCGCTATTTTTCTATATATTTTTCCTTCTCCTTCATTTCCTATTTCCCTTCTCTCCCTCCCTTCCTCTCTCCCTTTCTCCATCCTTCCCTATCTCCCTCCTTTCTTTACTCTCTCCATCTCCTCTCCCTTTCCTCACTCTCCTACTCCCTCTCCCACTCCCTCACCCACTCCTAACTTCACCCCTCCATCGCCCTAATTCTCTTTATCTTTCAATTCTTAAACTCCCTCCGTTCCTCCCCCTCCGTCATTTCCCCTCCACTTCCTACTCCTCCTCCTCTTCCTCTTCCTCTTCCTCCTTCGCTCACTCTGCCTTCTCTTTCATTTAGCCCTATCGTCCTCCGCCTCTCGACTTCATTTCCGCTTCTCCTCCTCGTTCCTCCCCTTTTTCTCCTCCTCCTCCCTCTCCTCTTTCTCCTCCTCCTACTTCCTCTTCTTCTTACCTCACCCCCTGCTTCTACTCCCACTTTTCTTCTTCCTCCTTCTTTTTATCTGATCCACCTATATTGTTCTTTTTTTTTTTTGTATTTCTCTTCCTTGTTCATCTCATCTTCCTCCTTCATTTCCTCCTGCTTTACCTCCCTCTCCTCCTCCTTCCTCTCCTCCTTTTACTGTTGTTTTTTCTTTCTCCTCCTCCTACTCCTCCTTTCACTGTTGTTTTTTATTCTTCCTCCTCCTTCTCCTCCTCCTTCTTGTCCCTCCTCCTCTTCTTATTCATTTCCCTTCTCCTGTTTCTGTTCCTCCCTTTCTACTGCTCCACCTTTCACTACTCCTCTTTTTTATCTTCCTCTTCCTCCTGCTTCTGCTCCTCTTCCCTGTTTCCTCGTGTGTTTTTTTTTTTTTTATTCCTACCTACATTCGATTCCAATTTAATCCCTATCCCATCCCTAATCCTCCTTTGCTTAGGTCCCTTCTTCCGTCTCCCCCTCCTTCCTTCTCTTAAACTCCACACCCTCTTCTTCCCCTTCTTCTTCCATTACTTCTTTCTCCCCTTTTTTCCTATTCCTCCGTTATTTCGTTCTCCTCATATTTTTCTTTCACGTCATCTTTCTTACCCTCTTGCTTCCCTTTCTCCTCCTCTTCTTCATCCTCTTCCTCATTCTCTTCCTCTTCCTCCTCTTCCTCTTCCATCTAACCCTACTTCTCCTCCTACTCCTCTTCCTCTTACTCCTTGTCTTACTGCTCCACCCTCGTCTTCATCCTCTTCCTTCCCTTCCTCTACTCCTTCTTCCTTCTTTTATTCTTGTTCTACTCTTCCCTCTTCCTCCTTCTCCTTTTCTTCCTTTTCCTCTTCATCCTTTTCCTCTTCCTCCTCCTCCTCCTCCTCCTCCTCCTCCTCCTCCTCTTCCTCCTCCTCTTCTTCTTTCTCCTCCTCTTCGCCTTTCTTCTCTTGTCTTTAAATACTGGCGACCCCATTCTCATTTTTAATTCCATTTTCATTATTTTTGCATCTCCTGGTATTAATATTTCTTTTCCGTACCAACCCCTCCTTCTTCTCTTCCTGCTCCTCCTCCTCTTTCTCCTCCTCCTCTTCCTCCTCCTACTGTTCCTTCTATTCCTCCTCCTCTCCTCCTACTGTTCCTTCTATTCCTCCTCCTCCTCCTCCTCCTCCTCAGTCCTGCCTTCACTGATTCCCTCTTTCGCTCCTTTCATTTATATGCTCTATCTTTTTTCATTGATTACCTTTCCCTTTCCATTCCCTTCCCTTTCCCTTTCATTTCCCTCTCCTTTCCCTACCTTTACCTTCCTTTTTTCGTATCCTTACCCTTCCCTCCCATTTCCCTTCCCTTTTCATTCCCTTTCCCTCTCTTTTCCCCTCTCTTTCCTTTTTTCATACTCTTCCCTTTCCATTCCCTTCCTTTTTCCATTCCCCTCCTTTTTCCATTCCCCTCCTTTTTC
>NC_134790.1:29789679-29799679 GCF_046742065.1 Oratosquilla oratoria
ACAGTAACACATCGTAAGTGTGGTGGGGAGGGAAGTCACAACGTCGTTCGTCATAAAATGTAATCGAATTTGCAAGGCCATGAAAGAGTAATAAAAGGGATAATATCTACTACTGGGTTGTATTATGGTGGGATGACTTGCCATATCTTTATTTGCAAGAATTCAGAATTGTGAAAAAGAAAGTAATATTGATGACATCAGTTCACGCATGGACATTTTTGTCCCGAGGGTTCAAAAGATTATACACAATATCGATGATATGTATCGTATGTTTTATTATTTCTTATTCTTAATTTAT
The DNA here is from genome assembly GCF_046742065.1 of Oratosquilla oratoria. Lineage (NCBI taxonomy): Eukaryota > Metazoa > Arthropoda > Malacostraca > Stomatopoda > Squillidae > Oratosquilla > Oratosquilla oratoria. Next base: position 29,789,978 of record NC_134790.1, read on the forward strand.
TAATATTTTTATTTCATCTATTCGTTTATTTGTTTTTCTTTTTTGTAGCAGTTTGTTTATTTATTTCTCTTTTAATGCTCACACTTATACCAGATCATGTAACTGTACCCTCTTTGCAACGTTAATGTAATTTATTATTTTTCTCGAAGCTCGCTGTCCGAGCGGGTTAAGACGTCGTTACTGGCTGCGAAGGTCGAGGGGATGGTGGTTCGAGCCCTGCCATAGGCGAAGTTGAAACAAGTGAATGGTTTATGAAAATCCACGCTATAAAATCCTCTGTAAGGGGGAAAACGTCCTAGCCTTCCAATAAGGGGAGTTTGTGACGTGAAACCACATCATCATCATTGTTATTTATTTGTTTATTTTGGTATTTTTACATTTTCATTCATAGCTGTTTCTTTACCTTTCTCTCTTAGGTTTCATTCTTTTTTTTTCTTTTATTTATTTTTTCTTCTCTTCGCGTTTCTTATCATTTTTTCCATCTGTCTTTACTTGACCCCCTATATCCCCTCCTCCCGTTTTCTCATATCTCTCATCGTTTCACCTCCGTTTTCTTCAGATCTTTCCTCTGATCACACCCTTGTCCTCCTTTCCCCTCTTTCTATTTTCTTTTCCTCTTTGTTTGCTTTGTTTTGTTTCATTTTGGTTTGATTTTGTCTCTTCTTTCTATTTATTCTCTTTCTTTAGTTCTTTCGTCCATGACGTCTCTCTTCCCTTTCCAATGCTTCTCTTCATCCTCCTCTTCTTCCTCCTCTTGCTTTTCATCTTCCTCCTCCACCTATCCCTACTTCTCCTCCTCCTCCTCCTCCTCCTCCTCCTCCTCCTCCTTTTACTCCTCTTCCTCCTCCTCACCCTCCTTTCCCTTCTCTTTCTGCTCCACCCACCCCTACTTCTCCTTGTACTCCTCTTCCTCCCTCTTCTTCCTCCCTCTTCATCCTCCCTACACACTACCTTCCCCCCCTCCTTTCCCAACATTTTTTCCCATCCCCACTCCTTCACTCCCTTCCCTTCCTATTCCCTCTCTTTTCCTCAAATTATCTACCTTTATCTACCTCCCTTTCTCTCCCTCCCTCCCCACCCAGTCTCCTATCTTCTCCTCTCACCTCCCATACCCTATCATTTTCTTCTATCCCTTGTCCTCCCCTAGCTTACGCTACCATTCCTTTCCCTTGCATACCCATCCCATCACCTTCCTGTTATTCCCTTTCTCTTCATTTTCCTCTCATCCCCTTCTTCCCTTCCCTTCCCCCCCTCCCCTCACTTCTTTACATCCCTCACCTTCCTTCCCTTTCCTTTCCCCCTCACCTTCTTTCCCTTTCCTTTCCCCCTCCCTTTCCCTCCCTTTCCCTCCCTTTCTCTCCCTTCCCCCTTCCTTCCCCCTTCTTTCCTCTTGCCTTTCCCCTCTTTTCCTCCTTCCTCCCCTCCCTTCCTCATCCCCTCCCCATATCTTCCCCCTCCCTTCCCCTCCCTTCCCCCCTTTCTTCCCCCCTTACTAAATCTCGCCTCTCTTCATCTGCCCTTGCACATCTTAATTTCCCACTTCCTATCTATTCTCCCCTCCCTTTCCGTCCTCTATAGTTCTCTCCCCTCCATTCCCCTCTCCTCCTCGTCCCCTTGTGGCGTCCCATCTTCCTCTCCCCGACTTTCCCCTTTCTCTTTGCCTTCTTTCCCTCATCTACCCTTTTCATCCACCCCTTTCTTTTATATCACTTGTAATGCCCTCTATTTTTTCATTAGCTTTCGTTCCCTTCCCTTTCTTACTTTACCTTTATTGTTCTTTCTCTTCTTTCCTTTTGACTACCTCCCTTCCTTTCCCTCCCCTTCCCTTCCCTTCCCTTCCCTTACCTTTATTGTTCTCTCTCTTCTTTCCTTTTGTCTTGTATTGTTTTTTTTCCTATCTATTTAATTTTTTTTTTTTTTTTTTTATACTTAATTTTATTTCCTTCACATTCCTTTTGCTTATTATCCACTTTTCCGTCGTTGTCGTTTCATCCTCGTTTTCTTTCCCTTTCCTTTCCTTTTCAGTTTTTCCTTTCCTTCCCTTTTCTTTTCTTTCTTTTCTTTTCCTTCCCTTCATCTTTTTTTTATTCGCTTTCCCTACACTTTCGTTTTGCCCTCTTCCCTTCCCATCCCTTCCCATCCTTTCCTCACCCTCTATTCACTTCTCTTCCATACTTTTCCCTTCCCCTCCCTACCCTTCCCCCTTTCTCATACTTCTTTCCCTTTCCCTTTTCTTACTTTCTTTCCCTCCCCCTCTCTTCCCTTCCTTTCCCTTACTTCCCCTTCCTTTCTCTTCATTTTCCTTTCCTTCCCCCGCTTCCCTTCCCTCCTTTCCCGTCCCTCCCTTCCCTTCCCTCTCTTTCCTTCCCACCAATTTGCTTTCCATGCCCCCCTCTTTCCCCTCCTCTTTTAATTTACCTTCGCTTTCCTTCCCTTCCCCTTCCCTTCTCTTCCATTTTCCTTCCCTTCGCCTCCCTTCCATTTCCCTTCCCTTCACCTCCCTTCCCTTTACCTTCCCTTCCCCTTCCTTCCATTTTCCTTCCCATCCCCCTCCTTCCCTTACCTTTCCTTTCCTTTCTATGTATTTGGGGAAGCCCGCCGATCCGCTTCGGGGGTGAAACTGGCTAAAGAAATACGCTCCACGTCCAGCAACGTCAACGGGGAGCAAAGCCGTCATCCAATGGGAAAAAGGCAACCTTGCCATCCCCCCCTCCGTCCCCGTTCGCCCCCTCCACCCCACTTAAGTCGATGACACTAGCCACTCTTTGGCTAAAACGTCCCGAAACGTTGTCCAGAAAGCTCAATGTTGAGGGACTGAAAGGGAGGATTTAAGGGCACTCTTCCGTTACCATTGTCACTTCCACCACGATCACTACCACCCCTACTACTACCACTACCTCTAACGCAAACACTACCAACACCACCAACACCACCACTAACACAATCACCACCACCATATTATAGACTGGTCAAACTGAGGCCAGAGATGAAGATTAACGGGTCATGAGTTGAAGGTAATTGGAGCGAGGAGGAAGCTTAGTGCGAGAAGAGATAATCATGTTATGATCGAAATGTGGACCATTAGAACAAGAGTCGAATTTTCAGCTGCGTGAATGAGTTATTTCCATGCACAACTGTGTGTGTGTGTGTGTGTGTGTGTGTGTGTGTGTGTGTGTGTGTGCGTGTGTGCGCACAAGAGCATGTGTGCGTGTATTTGTATGTATTTGTGTATTTGTGTGTGTGCACGAGATATTTGTATACATAAATTTGTGTGTGTATTTGCGTTCCCGTCCCCGTGCGTATATGCGTGTGTTTGCATATGTTTTGTCCGCTTTTCGCTGAATTGATGTGTATTTGGATCTTTGCTTATTTGTTTTTGCCTCCATGCATTTAGCTTTCGCCTTTGACAGGATAACCTTGAGTCTAGACTGCATTTCGAGGTAAACACTCGTAGCTTCGACAGGAAAACAAGAGCCAAGTTAAATATCATGAACTTATAACAAGACCAACTCTCAACCTATTTTCTCTACAAACGAGAAACAAAGGAGAGACCTCGTAAAAGTCATTCACGTTCGAAAGGGAAAAGGGAAATAAGATTTTTTGTGGTAATACTGAATTCAAGCTTAAACGGAAATAATGAGTTTTAATCTTATTGATTGGGGAGTTAAGGCTTAGGTTTTCTCTAATCGTTTATATTAGTTTGGAATTTTTTTGTGTATGTGTTCGTGTGCGCATATGTGTGCGTGTGTATGTGTGTGTTCGTACGTGTTCGTGCCTGCATGCACACGTATCTATGTGCACATGCACGGGTTTGCGTTTGCACAAAGAGAGAGAACGTAAGAGAGAGAGATAGGGAGAGAGAGAGAGAACGCCACTCTTTCCGCCCGACTTCACGTCCATCCCGCTCGCTCCCTTAGTTCCCGTGGACGCACCAATGAGCTTTCCCCAACCTTTCTAATCCCCTAGGTTGTGCTATCATCCACGCAAGTCCCCAGCTGCCCCTGCGGGCTGCTAATTAGCCTTCTTAATATAGCCTTCTGGTAACATCTTATCTTTTCTTTTTAAAAAAAAAAAAAAAAAAAAAAAAGGTGTATATATATATATATATATATATATATATATAATATATGTATATATATATATATATATATATATATAAAAAGTATATATATATATGTGTGTGTGTGTGTATGTATATATATGTATATATATTTGTATATGTATATATATATATATGTATATATATATATATGTGTGTATATATATATATATATATATATATATATATTCTAAATCAATTCTGTTTTTCCTTTTCCTCCCCTTCTTTTTTTTCTTTTCTGAATCATATCCCTATTGTTTTCTGCCTTCTCAAACGCCCCTCATCCTACTCCACCTCTTCTTACCGCCTTCTCCTCATCCTCCTCGTCCTTCTCATTCTCCTCTTCCTACCCGGCGTCCTTGTTGTTCTCCTTCTCCTCTTCCTACCCGGCCTCCTTGTCCTTCTCCTCCACCTTTTCATACACGCCTCCTCGTCCTACTCCTTGTCTTTCTCCTCTTCCTCCTCATACTCGTCCTCCTCGTCCTCCTCCTTGTCCTCCTTCTTGTCCTCCTCTTCCTCCTCCTCCTCCCCTTCCTCCTTTTCCTCCCCTTCCACCTCCTCTTCCTCCCCCGCTTCATCTCCTTCCGTCTACTTCATCTCGTGTTCCATATTTACCTCCAACGCTTCCTTTTATCCTCCTCCTCCTATTCCTCCTTTTCCTCCCCTTCCTCCTCCTCTTCCTCCCCCGCTTCATCTCCTTCCGTCTACTTCATCTCGTGTTCCATATTTACCTCTAACGCTTCCTTTTCCTCCTCCCCTTCCTCCTCCTCGTCCTCCCCTTCCTCCTCCTCGTCCTCCTCCTTCTCCTCCTTCTCTTCCCTTCCCTTCCTCCTCCTCTTCCTCCCCCTCTTAATCTTCTTCTTCTGTCTAGTTCATCTCGTATTCTACCTTAATCTTCAACTCTTTCTTTTCCTCCCCTTTCATTTAATGTTTTGTTCTCTTCCTCATCCTCTTCCTCCACTTCTTCTTTTTCTTCGCATTCCTGTTCTCTCACTTTTCTCTCCACTACATCCTATTCTTTTCTTCCTTCTCTCTTTCCAAGTCTTTTTCCGACCCTCCTTCGTTTTATCGCGTTTGTATACGCCATCCTGTCTTGATATCAATCTATATTTCATAGAACCTTCCTTTAAGGCGGAGGATCTCAAATTGGGGTACCGACCCCTCTAGTGTGGGTGCACGCGCGCGCGTCTGTGTGTGTGTGTGTGTGTGTGTGTGTGTGTGTGTGTGTGTGTGTGTAAATACCTAGCTGTATTATACGGGAAGGAGAGCTGTGCTCGTGGTGACCCGTCTTTGTATCTCGCAACCTCTAGTTTGTTCCTAAATTCATTTATGGTGTTTGCACACACTATTCTTTCGTCCGATTTGTTCCAGACATCCACCACTCTGTGTGGAAAGCTGTTTTTTTCAGATCTCTTCTATAACTATCCTTTTTCAATTTCTTTTCGTGTCCCCTTGTTTTTCTTCTATCCCAATTTAACAAGTCTTCTCTCTCAAGGACTTCCATACCTTTCCTTATTCTGTAAATGGCCAATAGATCGCCTCTTTCTCTTCTTTGTTCCAGGGATGGTACTTCCAGTTTAGACTATCTTTGCTCGTGTGTCAGTTTTGAATGTGTTGGGAGAGAGAGATCCATACAAGCTTACATGCGTACATGCATACATACATACATACATACATACATACATACATACATACATAGACAGGCGAGGAGATACATGATTATAGAAAAATGTGTTATAGTGATTGCGAGCAATGCTTTGTTGCTGCCGGGGGGCAGTGGGTCACGAATCTATCGAAAATATTTTAAGGGTCACAAAAAAAAAATGTTTGAGAAGCCCTGCTCTAAGTCATTGGACAAATACTCTCTATCTTAATAACTTTATTAAAGGAGTGTCATCCACTCTTTGCTCCTCAAGATATTTTTGTTTACTTTAACTTAGCCAGTTTGCTTTCTACAGCTTCGTGTGTTTTTTTTTCTGTTTTACTTCTATTTTTTTTTTTTTCTCATAACTTCTAACTTGTTTTCCAACTCTGTTTTTTCGCACTAAACTTTTGTTTACTTTGACTTAGTTTTCTTTCTACATTTTCATGTCTTTATTTTTTAATTGTTTCTCTCTGTTTTCTTTTTCCATTTTTCAATAACTTCCAGTTTGTTCTCCATTTTTTTTACTATCTTCTTTTACTTTTGTTTATTTTGACCGAGCCAGTTTGGTTTAGATATCTCCGTGTCTTTTTAGTCTTACAGATATTTTTTCTTTTGTTTTTCCTTAATTTCCAATATTATTTCAATATTTTTTTCTTTCATCCTTTTTAGGTGGTTTGCATTTCTTTTCGTCTTGCAAAGTATTATTATTTTAGTAACTTTATTTTATGGGCAATTTCTCGAAAAAAAGAAACAAATTCCATTGTTCATAAGTTTTTAAATTTCCTTCATGTGTTCCTTGTCTTGTTTTTTCTCCAGTTTCAATAAATTTCTGAGAACTTTGTTTAAGTCTTATTTTGCACCTAACATCATTTTCACTTATGCCTACTGTTTCTTTTTTTTCTTTCCTGTTCTTCCCGTTTACCTTCCCTCTGCGTATTTCATCATTAATTTACTTTATTTTCTCCGGAGCTTAACCTCGTTTCAAAGTTTTAATCCCCTCAAAGATTCCTTTGTTTTATTGCCTTCATACCGCTTTATTCTTTAAGCTTACTGCAACTTTCTTAGGAAAAAATCACGTGCTGGAGTTGTGACCGACACACTTTCATCCTCCGGATAAGAATTCCGAGTTCATATATGGTTCGATCTGAGGGTATCAGTTCTTTGGTTTTCGTTCAAAACTCACAAATAACGCAATAGTTTTCAAAGTGTATCGTGTCATGAAGACCAATAAAAGAAATCACAAGTAGTGTGGCATACGTCGTGTCAAATCAACTCTAGTACATTCTTCTCTCTCTACTGTATTATTTCTCATCTATGTGCTATTTGGTTTTCTTATTATTCTTTACATAGTAAAGGAAGTTGTATAGTACAATGAATATCACTTTTTATGATTATAACAACGATTACTTACCCCATCCCACTATCTGACCTGTGAATGTGACGTGATGTGTCAAATGCGATCGATTTCATCAAAAGGATGTGTTGCGTATGCCAGTGCGATGTTGAGTGTCTTAATATTGTGTAGGTATAGTATTGTTGCAGTTGGATACTATGTCCAGTGGCCCATTGGCATAGGTTAGACATCTGGTGAAGAATGTCTAAGCTAAGTGATTTTGACTCGTGTAAACGTACAATGTTCTACAAGATCATGTATTGGGGTTCAAGTGGTATAGGGATTCTGTGAGGACTAAGACATCTTCCTGGATTAAGGTTCCAAGGTTAAAATGAGTTTACAGCTTCCGAGGACTGATGTCTGGGAGTCGAGTTCTTATTGAGATCACGCGGTTTCATCTGTCGAGTAATTAACATTCAAGATAATCACCTACAGTGACAATTGGGTTCCACAAGGGAAGACTGGCTCACAGGCAGCCATTGAGGACCTAAGATAAGATCCAAACCCGGGCACTCGGTTGTCCAAGAACCCTGACATCGTTCGCATGGAACGTTCGGGTTTGACTCTTTCTCTTGATTACGAAGGCCTTTCGTCGATCTCTGATGAGAGCCGGTAAGGGTCATTTCTCTGAGATGAATGAACAAATAGAATAAGGGTCAAAGCTTTGCTCGACCACCTTCCCCCCCCCCTCTCTCTCTCTCTCTCTCTCTCTCTCTCTCTCTCTCTCTCTCTCTCTCTCTCTCTCTCTCTCTCTCTCTCTCTCTCTCTCTCTCTATCTCTCTCTCTCTCCCCTTCTCTCTCTTACTCTCTACATTGGTAGATAGACAAACAGACTGATAAATTAATAGATATATCAATAAATAAATAAATAAAAAAGAGGTGAGGAAGTGGAAGAGAGTCAAAGGGAACTCGGATCGCATATTTCACACCAGATATAGGGCACTATGTTTACTTGCTTTCGTAGATTTATCGTTTTAGCCGTTGCTTAACAGAAAAGATGTTCGTGTATATCTTCTTTCTGTATGTGAATGTGAGGATGTACATGCATGTGTATATGTACATGTAAATGTAGATGTACATGAATATGTATAAAATTCGGCTGTATATATATATATATATATATATATATACACATGTGATATATATATACATATACATATGTGATATATATATATATATACATATATATATATATATATATATATATATAATATATATATATATGTGTGTGTGCGTGTGCGTGTGTGTGTGTATGTGCGTGTGTGTGTGTGTGTGTGAGAGAGAGAGAGAGAGAGAGAGAGAGAGAGAGATATTCACCATGGTCTTGGATTATGTGTGTGTGTATCCTTGTATATATGTATATAGATTGGTATACAAAGTTGCACATAGTTAACAAAAGAAAATATATAATAAAGTAAGACAAAACTAAAATAAATCACTTAATATTGTACCCTCGCAATGTCACGATATATTAAACGACAATTTATGAAAGGAAAAAGGCTTAGAGTCGGAAGGGTTTCATGTGAGGAAAATATCTATTATTAGAAAAAAAAATGGCCGAATTTAAAAAAGAATAAATAAATAAATAATGATAATAATATAATAATAATAATAATTATAATATTAATAATAGTAATAATATTAATAATAATGATGATGATGATGATATTAATAGTTAAAAAAAAACTAAAAACTAAACGCAGAAATAACTCGCAGTTGAGCTAAAAATCTGGACCTCTCGATTTAGCGGACTTTGACCCCGTTGTGTTCCAGAAGCCATTCCCGCCGTCCATGAATTAGTGAGCTGTCAGGATGTAGTTACGAAGCAGCCCCCTCGAGTGAAGAATCGCCGCGAATATTGATCATTTCTGTCGCCTACCGCGAAAACTGGGCACTCCTCTCATCACCCCCCTCTCCTCCTCCTCCTCCTCCTCCTCCTCCTCCTCCTCCTCCTCCTAACCTACTTCTCCTACTTCTCCTCCTCCTCCTCCTCCTACTACTTCTACTACTACAACTACTACTACTACTACTACTACTACTACTACTACTACTACTACTACTACTTTTCCCCTCCTCTCCTCCCTCTCCTCCCTATCCTCCCTATCCTCCCTCTTCTCCCTTTCTTCCTCTTCTCTTTCTTTGTGAGAACGCCAAAGCTTCCTCCTCCTCTTTCTCCTTCTCCTCCTCCTCTTCCTCTTCCTCTTGCTCTCCTCCCTTGTGAGAATGATAATGCTTAATATGCCATGGCGATTAGGTTGGATTCTGTTGTGAGATATTTTAGATGACTTTGTTGAGTAGTTTAATGATGAAATTGAACTTATTATACTCTTGATTGCTCTAAATCCCATCCAGTGCACATTAAGTGGGGACGACACAATCAATATTATTGCGTAATACAAAGGATTACAAAGGCGGAGCATGCCGACAGGAGACCTTTTGATCCATATCTAGGTCGGATGCGAAAAAAAAAATCATATTAATAAGGAAACAATAAATAAAAACTATAATAATGTAAATAACAAATAAAATACATAAATAAATGCATAGGTATAGTTAAATAATAAA
>NC_134790.1:29817179-29819679 GCF_046742065.1 Oratosquilla oratoria
GGAGGAGGAAGAGGAGGAGGAGAAAAAGTAGAAGAAATGGGAGGAGGTGCAAGAAGAGTAAAAAGAGGAGAAAATAGAAGTGGATTAAGAGGAGGAGGAAGAAGAAAAGAAGGAGAAAGGAGATGGAAGAAGGTGCAAGAAGAGTTAAAAATAGGAGAAAGTAATAGTGGATGACGAGGAGGAAGAAGAAGAGGAGAAGTGAAGGATAAGGAGAAAGAAGAGGAGAAGAGAGACGGAAAAGTAATAAGAGGAGAGCACGATAAAGAGCAAAAAGAGGTGGACAAGGAGGGCATGGAGTCACGTCGGGAGGAGAGCACAGCGTTTTTTTTTTTTTTTTTTTTTTTTTTTCGTTGGTTCTGCTAATACTACTTTGTTGTCGGTATTGTTATTGTTATTGTTATTCTTGTTTCTACTCCTGCTGTTGTTGTTACTGGAGGAGTGTGATTTTTCATGGCTGCTGCCAAGGTAATTTCAGGAGTGAATAAAAAGTATATGCATATCTAACTGGAAAGGGGATTACAAAAGTTTCTCTGCTGCTTCCCACGTGAACTTTAGATAATGTAACAACCCACTGGATTTGGCAACACAAAATTCACAATGAGGTGTGTGTATGTGTGTTTGTATTTCCGTTTGTGTATGTGTACGTGTGTGTGTGTGTATATGTGTGTTTGTATGTGTTCGCGTGTACTTTTTTACGTGTACTTGTGTGTGCGTTCACGTGTGTGTGTGTGTGTTTGCTAATATAACTGTGTGTCAGTGTGTGCACATGCGTTTACTAAATCATATATAATTGGACTCTTCAGAGGTCCCTCTTTGTCTTCATCCATCAAACTGGGCTTTGTATATTTTTATTTATCTATTTGTTTATTTATTTATTTGTTTATTTTTCTATTGGACGTTTCCTCTTTTAAGCTGTTGCATAATTTGACATAATGGTGTGAATTTTTTCTGATATTATTGTAACTTTTTTTTTGTGACACTGTGCCAGTCTTTATTTCCAAACCACGAAATCATATCTATTGCTATTTCCTACATTTCTCATTCATCTGTACCCTGGAATCATTTCCTCTTTCTTCTTTCTCCTTTCTTTTATGAAGGACATTTCGTGTCCCTGATTTTTTCAAACATGGCTTGCCTGCTGTGCTGGAGCCGAATTAAGTTGATGTTCTTTGTGTTCTCTTTTTTCTTGTTTATATGTTTTGTGTATTCATGCTTGCGTTCCTTTGTGTCTGTGTGTGCGTGCATATACATATTCATAGATTTCTCACCTTTATGTTCATCTTAAAAACACTCTTCCTAGATTTTAAACACTTTTTTTTTAAACTTCCTACAACTGAATAGAATCTTTAGGATCCCTTGGTACCAATCGTATTCGATAATATGGAACATTTATATTTATTTGTATATTTTTTTGGTTATTTTTTATTTAAATTCCAATCACTATGTCAAGTTTCATGAAGTCACCTCTAAGATGCGGACAAGTGCAAATACACTCACGCATATTCATTCATTCATGTACACGTATATGTTTACAAACAAGCTTACATAAACACACGTATGTAGATTAACGTACATGAACACTAAAGCCCACATGTAACATAAACAGACACACACACTCACGCACATACACACGTAAACACACCACACACACGGAAACACACCACACACACGCAAACACCACACACACGCAAACACCACACACACACACACACACACACACACACACACACACGCACACCACACACACACACACACACACACACACACACACACACACACACACACACACACACACACACACACACACACACATACATGTAGATGGAAAGAGAGACTAGAGACATGTAGAGGGAAAGGCACACAGACAGACAAACATAAAGAGAGAGAGATAGGTAGAGAGAGAGAGAGAAGCTAGGAAGGAGATGAAGGGATAATCTTAAGTTCTGAAACCGTATTTGGCCTGGTATTGACTTGGCCGTGTCGAGTTGCTCTGCCGGCCGGAGGGGGTGGAGGGGGTAGGGGGGGAGTGGTGAAGGTCACGCACTTCTCGCGTTTTATGAGGTTTTCCCTTACGTTAGGGGGGTTGTAAACTCTTCATCTGCCTCCCAGGCCTGCCAACCTCACCGCCCACACTCGGGGTTGGTCGTACTTACAACCTTCATGTAGTGAGTTGGTGGCGTAATCGGAAGCGTGCTAGTCTCGCATTTGCTAAATTGTGGGTTCGAATCTCGCACTTTTCTACAATTCCGAGCAATGACTGTAACCTGCCCCAATAGTCTAAGCGTATAGGGCAAAGGTGACGGCTTCTGCCGCAGCTACTCGGCTCTTCCTGGTGTTGCCTCCTTACCTTCTTCATGTATGGATGTGGATGTAGAATACTTAGAGTACACGAATAGGACTCTTGAGGTTCACGAGATGGTGTTTAGATGAATTAGGTCGTGTTGGATTTGTATTCAGTATCCCATGAGGGGGTAAACAGAATTTAGTTTTCCAGGGTATT
>NC_134790.1:29827179-29842698 GCF_046742065.1 Oratosquilla oratoria
GATAGATAAGGAGAGAGAGTGAGATCTGAAAGTAAAGAGGCCAGAGGAAAGAAAATGAGTGACAGAAAGAGACGGATACAGACTCGTACCGATGAGTAGAAACAGATAAAGACAGAGAAACAAAGGAAGAGAGCAACAGATAGAAAGATACAGACAGGCAGACAGATAGAAAGTGATACAGAAAGACAGTGAGCGAAATTAACATGTAAAGATAAACAGACACAGAAAGAGAGAGACGAACCAATAGATAGACAGACAGACAGACAGACAGAATGGAAGTGAGAAAAAGGCTTCTGGAATGGGAATGGTTGTTGGTATAGGACGGGAGCTCAACAACAAGCGTAAATGATCCGAGGGGAAAGAGGGGGAAGATTGTATTGCTCGTTAGGGGAAAGCGAGTTGTCACCAACCACATTAATAGATGTGAGGAAAAGAGGGCAAACCACATTGCACGTGTTCAAGATGGCGGCTCTGGCCAGTCGATTTGATTTGTTTTTTATTTATTTATTAATTTGTTTTTTGTTTGTTGATTTTTATAAATATTATTGATATTATTATTATCATTGTTATTATTGACATGATTGTTTAGTATTATTGTTATCTTTATCAATACTATTATTATTTGATTTATTATTTTATTTGTTTTATTTATTTGTTTACTTTTTGTAAAGCCAATCGGATTTATTCATACGATCCTATTCATTTCAGAATGAATGTATAAAAAACATAAATTGGCTATTAAACTGAATCATTTCAATTTCGGGCATGCCAAGAATTGTCGATATTTACCATTAAATTGAGTGGCTTTTAGAGCTTCGATAGAGAAAGGGAAGAGAGAGAGAGAGAGAGAGAGAGAGAGTGGGATGTAGCTGAATTCTAAAAGGGCATATAGGGAGAAATCCTTAGTATTTCTCAAAGTACTCCTTTCAAACTGAAATTGGATATTTGAACTTTGTAAATTAAGTTGATTGCTAAACTCCTTTAGAAATTAGCTAAGCCTAATAGTATTATTCGAAAGTTGCTTTGAGGAATCAGTCGATCTCCAAATCCTTCAAAATATTCGATATATTCATGTATTCATTTATCATTTATTCATTCTATACATTTATTATTTATTCATTTATTCATATGTATATTCATATATATATATCAATATATATTTTTACATTTATTAGTTATTTGTTTATGCATTTATTTAATCATCTAATATATTTATTCAAACGCTTTCATATATTCATTTATTTTAGCACTTTCTTAAAGACTAAATACTCCATATAATGGTCGTCTCCCCACAATAATAAACAAGACCGTGCAACAACGAGAAGCAGAGGGTCCCGCCTTCGCGTACTTACTTGAGGCTAAAAACCCAATTCTCCCTTCTCTATGCCAGGAAAGTCTGGGCACGTGGCAAGCAAATGCGGTACTACAGAGACCAGAGTAGTGCCAAAATAGCCTCCACACAGGAATAGTACCTTGGCGAGAGAGAGAGAGAGAGAGAGAGAGAGAGAGAGAGAGAGAGAGAGAGAGAGAGAGAGAGAGAGAGGGCGAGAGAGAGAGGATAGAATAGGACAAGGATCTATTCACATCAGAGTGAATATTATATTGAAAATAACACCATAATACCTTTGACGGTAGTACATGTGAAAACAGCATCTATGAGGATAGTACATGTAAAATTAGCATCTGTGGCGATAGTAGGCCATGAAGATAGTAGCTATGGTTAGTATGCATAGTACCTTTGGCGATAGTTCTCTGGAGGATAGTACCTAGTATCTGTGAGAGTGATACCCATGGATAGTGTCTTTGGCGATAACACTCATGAAGATATTAAGTATGAGAATAGTATGTGTGGATAGTCATAGAAAACAGAGTAATGTATCAGGAGAGAGAATTGTACTATCCATTCAGTGCGTTGATAGATAGTTAGTTGGTGAAAGGACGATACCAAGATTCTTAAGGACTCCGATACGAGTCCCTGTGCCGCTCTAGATTTCCGATTCCGATACCTGGTTCTTGGTTATTTTCAGGCCCTGTAATTGGTTTGGGGAACAAAACTTATGAACAAGGTAGATTTATTCTTCATTTATCGGAATCGTAAGTTTAGAACAGTATCGGGACTCCTACCGGAATGTTTTTTTTTTTTTTTTTTTTTTTTTTTTTAATCGTCCCATCACTAGAAAAATTGGTAACCGGAGAGGAGGGATAGAACTTATGGAAAATATAAAATTAATTGAAAAATATGCAAGGTAACTAAATGCTGCAAATTATATTGAGTGAGTGTGTTAGTGATGTATTTAAGAATATAAGAACATAAAGGAGATTGCAATAGATCATAAGGTCTACATTAGGCAGTTCTATGTCTCATTTATAGTGCATGAAATGATCAAGCGCAGGTGGTGGTGGTGATGGCGAATCAATTCTGCTTAGGGCCCCATAATGGCTTGGGTCGCCCCTGATCTAGATTCTGAATGAAATCGTCCGAAGAATTTGCATGATAAACAAAAACATCCTGGTTCAACTGTTTATATATTTCAGTCAGGGCTGCCAACAGGTAAACGGAACTGTCACATTGATTTGCCGGTTTTGATGGCGCATTGAACGAAAAGCAGGGACACTATCGAAACTTTCGCATGGCTTTGTCGGTTGTGATCACACACTGAGCGAAAGCATGAGACAAAGCTGAGTCTCTCATTCATTCTATTTCTCTCTCTTGCTCTTTCCGTCTTTCTCTTTCACTCGCTCGCTCTCTATCTCTCTTTCTCATTCACGAGCTCTCTCTGTCTCTTTCTATCTGTCTCCTTCTGTTTCTCTCTCTCTCTCTCTCTCTCTCTCTCTCTCTCTCTCTCTCTCTCTCTCTCTCTCTCTCTCTCCTTCAGTCGTTCGATCGCTTACTCTCTATCTTCTCTCACTCTCTCTCTGTCTGTCCGTCTCCTACGTCACCTGGTACGCAGGGGACACGGGCCCACTCACCAAACCGTCCATCCAATTTTATCCAACACAGCTTTCCTTTCCAGCCAATTTCTCTCACCGTATCACTTTTCTTTTTCCCTCGTAAAAGGTAGAAAGAAAAAAGTGTCGTGGGAATCCCCCTATCGTTCCCCCCCCCCCAAAAAAAAAAAAAATTATAAAATGCATACACAGAGGTGTGAAAGAAGGCTTTTCTGTCAATTCGCTTAACGTAACATTTTCCTTCTCTTCCTCCCCCAACTTCCCTCCCCTTTCCCCCCTCAACCATCCCGTAAAAAGTAGATAAAAATATCATGGACCTCCCTCACCCACAATAAAAAGAATGTTAAGGAAAAAGAATAAAAAGAATTGAAGGTACATTGACACCTTCCGATGGAAGAAAAGGCTTTTGAAAATATTTATCTATTTATTTGTTTGTTTGTTTATTTGTGTTTTTATCTATTCTTACTTATCGATTTACCTATTTAACAATGATTACTGAACATTTTTGACCCACGCAGAGATTTAATGATACAAAATTCAAATTACTTGTCAGGCATTTTTTTTTTATCTATTCATGACTTAGCTCTAAGGCAAATAATACATACGAAAACATATCACGTACTCGGCAAAAAAAATAATAATATTGACGCTATGAAAACCGTTGCGTGAGTCAGAACTTTTGCTCGTGACTGTACGTGTTCCTGTGGCCACAAGATTCAAGAGAGCTAGAAACTGTCCAGGAGTTTGCAAAAAGAGAGAAAGAAAGAAAGAAAGAAAAAGAAAAGTGGGGGAGAGGCATAGCATATTTTCACCGAAAGTTCGATGAAAGATTGATGAGTTTTGGTTTTAAGTATGGCTCATCGTCAAAGTTCCCGAACTAGTCTTTAGTAACACCCACAAACTAAAATAGATCGCCTTGACGTCATCTAAAACGAATTAAGAAAATTAGATACGACGGAGTTGAATTAGTTCTTGGAAGTAGTTGAATTTCCTCCGAGCCGCGGAATATAGTTATCTTTCTAGCCAGACCAAGTTAGATAAACCATTCAAGAGAAATGAAAAGGCGAAAAGAAGAGATAAGAATGAAGGAGTAGAAGTTGGTGATGAATCAGACAAGGTTCCGGAGCGAGAGCCAAAGGAATCTAAGGTCAAAGAACAGCTATTTACATGCGTGCTTGCGTCTGTCTGCGCGCGCACACAAACACTCTCTCTCTCTCTCTCTCTCTCTCTCTCTCTCTCTCTCTCTCTCTCTCTCTCTCTCTCTCTCTCTCTCTCTCTCTCTCTCTCTCTCTCTCTCTCTCTCTCTCTCTCTCTCTCTCTCTCTCTCTCTCTCTCTCTCTCTCTCTCACCCCTCTCTTTGTGTGGGTGTGGGTGTATGTGTGCATGTTTCAGCACGGCCTTCGATCACGCGTTGAATTTGTGATCGAGAGCTATTACCCTCCCTGATGAGAGCTCAGAACTCTTACATGGTCCAGTGTATGAGTGATACTGTGAACACGGACACACACACACACACACACACACACACACACACACACACACACACACACACACACACACACACACACACACACACACACACACACACACACAATCTTCATCCATACAACTCCTTGCTCACCAAGGAGCTGGAGTGCCGGCTCGTGGTGCAGCGATGCTGGTTTATTTTATTTATTTTTATTTATGTATTTATTTATTTATTCTAGCACAGGGCTGGACTTGAACTCAGATCGCTAAATTAGCGATCGAGAACGGCACCACTGCCCCGTGGTATCGATGTGTGTGTGTGTGTGTGTATGTGTGTTTGTGTGTGTGTGTATGTGTGTGTGTATGTGGTGGTGTGTGTGTGTGTGTGTGTGTGTGTGTGTGTGTGTGTTTGGGCGCATATGTGCGTGTGTGTATATTTTCCAAGGTATATTACTCGTAGATGTCGCAGTTCCCCTTGCATAGTGAATGTGCGAACCCTATACTAGAAGAGGAAAACAGTACTATTGATTTGACGTTTTATAGTCTTCTTTCAACATTTCAAAATAGGTTAATCATGATACTGTTATGATGTTGAATAATATCAATGAATAATAGTCTTAGGATGTAAATTGTTTACAATTAGATGTATAACAAACTAAGTATAAATTACAAAACAACATTCACATATGGATTACTGATAATAAGATTGATATAACGTAAACATACGATGGCATATTTACAGTATGATATATAATAAAGTAAATGTGATGTATAGGACAATGTTTACATATGGATAAATAATATTAATTTTATTATCTTGTGGAACAATAACAACGAATTGTAAGCTCATGGTATATACTGTAGTGTTTACAGTCAAATTTGGATGATCACTGGCCGAGCGAGTTAGGGTGTCGTTACTTGCGGCGAAGGTCGAAGTGATGGTGGTTCGAAGCCTGCCACCGGCGAGTTGAACTAAGGGCGTGGCTCATTAAATTGCACTATACAAAGCCCTCTGTAAGGGTCACCGCCTTACCCTCATGATAGAGGAGAGTTTATGACGTTAAACCAAATCAATCAATCACCCATCAAATTTACGTTAGAAATGAGGAGTTGAAAATTGGGTCTATCAAGATTAAAGGCATGTTGTTTTACCAACAAAGGAAAAACTCTGGTTTATGAAAAAATTTCTTTGACTGAATTTGAAAAGTATTATGAAACGTGAATTATTTTTCCAAAAGCGAATTAATTCCACAATTAAAAGTTGAAAAATTCCTCATTCTCTTTTTTCATTTCAGTGCTCTCCCTATGTCAACAAAGCCTACAGATTCGAAACCAGATTTTGGTAATACTGGAAAATTTATAAGATAGGGAGGGAGGGGTGAAAAGCGAGATGTATAAGAAAGATTCCATTTCATTCTATAATTCATTAAAACTGGAACGAATCTTTACAGCGTTGCGCCACGTGTGGCAATGGAACCTGCCCTTGTTCCCCGGACGCTTGGGGTGGAAACTGCGGGAGAGACAAACAGAGAATTTGCATTAAGAGTAACAATGATTTCGGGTCCCGGTGAGGCGCAGGCAAAGCGACGCACGTCGGAGGCAACGCGACTGACGAGGAGAGGCGAGAAATAAAGAGGTGAAAAAAAAGCGCACACTAGGTCGCTTGAAAAGGGTATGAAATGAAGGAATAAAGGAAAGGAAAAGGGTTGGTGATTTTCTTTTTCTTGGTGGAAGAGGAAGTACTGTCATAATACTTATATTTGTTGTACATACACAAACTTTCATGCATATAACATATATGTACTTAGAAAAAACCGACGAGTTAAACACCACAGAAAAACGTAGGTGAACACAAATCATTCAATCAATCAAATCAGCAATCCTGAGTCCACTGCTAAACAAACGTCTCTTTCATAGTATTCTATGATTCATACGACCGCGCCAACCTCTGCCACGTCACTCCTGCAAATTTCTCTATCTCGTCTCTCCACTTTCTGTCTGGTCTCCCTCTTCCACGCTTACCATCTCGCGGCGTCCACTCGGTAACACACTTGCTACATCGCTCATCAATCGTTCGCGCTAACTTACCTGCCCAATTCCACTCATTCTCTTTTATCGCCTCCACAATATCCTTCACTCTAGTCTGCTCTCTCACCCAACTTGCTCTCTTTCGGTCTCTCAGCGTTATTCCCATCATTCATTGATTTCTTTATTCTCCTATGTTCATTCCTTAGCTTTGTCTCCATCGCCTTCGTCGATTCACACGACCGCACGAACCTCAGCCACGTCACTCCTACAAACTTCTCTATCTTGTCTTTCCACCTGCTGTCTTGTCTCCCTCTTCCACGCTTCCCATCTTGCGGCATCCACTCAGTAACACACTTGCTCCATCGCTTGTCAGTCGTTCGTGTTAACTTACCTGTCCAATTCCATTTACTCTCTTTTACCTCCACAATATCTTTCACTCTAGTCTGCTCTCTCACCCAACTTGCTCTCTTTCGGTCTCTCAGCGTTATTCCCATTATTGATCTCTCCATTCTCCTCTGTGCATTCCTTAGCTTTGTCTCCATCGCCTTCGTCAGTTTCCAAGTCTTACATCCGTAGATAATTGCTGGCAGAATGCACTCATTGTAAACTTTGTTTCAAACATAAAGGGAGAGAGCCTCTCAGGCTTTTATTATACTCACCAAACACTATCTAACCAGCTGTAATACGCCTTCTTTTCATTATAATGATTTTCGGTCACTTTCACCATCTGGCCTAAATAATTACACTCTTCAACTTCTTGAAGACTCTCACAATCGATTATAATCTCTTTACTTTGGAATTTCGTGTTGAACATTACTTTGGTTTTACTCTTATTAATTTTCAAACCTACTTGTTCAGATCAGTCAGCATATCTTGCAAGTCTTCTGCTCCTTCTGAAATAAGAATAATGTCATCTGCAAATCTTAGGTGGTTAAATTATTCGCCATCAATCTTCAAACCTTTCTCTTCCCAATTGAATCTTCTGAAAATCTCTTCCAAACAAGCTGTAAATAATTTGCGTGAACTTGTATCTCCTTTCCGTGCTCTTTTCTCGATCTTGATCTTCTCTGTATCTTTATATAGTCGAATTACAGCGCTACCTTTCATATAGATATTTTCTAGAACCCTTAGTGAGTTTAGTATTTCTATTTTTTTTAGTCATATGTATATATATATAATATTATATATATATATATATATTTATATATATATATATAAATGTATAAATATGTATATACTTATGTTTATATACAGTATATACATATATATGTTTATATGTATACATATATGTATATATACATATATATATAATTATATATATATATATATATATATATATATATACATATATATATATACATATATATCATCTATATATCTACAATAAAGGCTAGGTTTTTCAATTTGACTAAAGATTAATTCCTCTACAGTCCCCATGAAAAAATTGGCAAACGGTACACCAAGGGGGGATCCCATGGCAACTCCATCAATTTGGCGGTAGAGTGTCCCATATATATATATATATATATATATATATATATATATATATATATATATATATACATGTGTATATGTATAAATATATATAGCCCCCAATCATCGCTTTCTCTCAATATGCACATGGCATACATATAGAAAAAATATAAAATTCACTGCACATCTCTCTATATATACTAGTAGCAGGTGGTACACAATTGCATTTTCACGTCTATCGATATATTAGTTCGATACATTGTGAAACTGTTCGAACTTTTTCAAATTATAAAGATAAGTGATTGTGCCATTATTCTCTGGATTCTCGAGGCTGACTGAATTCGCATATTAATATGATTTTACTTATTTACATTGTTCTAGCCTCAAGCATTTGATGTGAAATGATTTATTCTGCCTTAGTATTAATAGAGTTGATGTGTCCATTACCACCTATTATCTTTACCTACAACTACCAATAATTTCTGCGCTCACTATATGATTACTAAGTCTTTTCCATTTGTTGACCAATGTATCGGTAAACTAATTCTTGCCTATTCCCTTTTTAAATCTAAATTTGTTCAATAAATCTGTCACTGGAAGTCATACCCTGTTGTCGTATTATAATGATCTTATCTGTATCACCCTTTTTCACTTGAACACTTCTGTCAGATCACCCCGCACTCTGCGTTTTACTAGAGAATGTAGATTATGGTGCCTAAGCCTGTCGTCGTGAAGTAAATTTCTGAGCCCATGTATCATTTTGGTCAGTCTCTTTTCAGATTCTGGTAAATTTATATCCATTCTGTTGGACAGAGATCAAAACTATACTACATACTCAAGGATGGGTCAAACTAACGCCGGATAGCGTTTGACAACTAACTCTGCACTTTTATTTGCAACCGCCCTAACATTGAAACCTAATGATATATTTGTTGTAATCCTGGCGCTAATGCACTGTATTCTGGATTTCAGGTCAGGGCTTGCTAGCACTCCCAAGTCTTCCTCGTACTCGGTCTTCTCTAAAAAGGTGTTATATAAGCTATATATATATGCTTTCTAGTTCTTGTAATCCTACGTTGAACACATTTTGAGATAGTTCATTGGCCATTTCACCGACTATTTGAGCAATTTGATATAATCTTACTGTAGTATTCGGGACTCTTCTCCTGACCTGATTTGGCGTCCTATTTTAGTGTCGCCCGCCCGCAAACTTACTAACATTACCAGTAAGTCCATTGTTGAAGTCGTATATATACATAATGAACAATAAAGGTTCCGTAATAGAGCCCTGGGGAACTCCACTAGTAACAATTCCCCTTTGGAATTTTACACCGTTGATTGTGACCAGCTCTTTTCTGTCACTGATTCATATATGCGGTTGTGTGAATGTTAATACATGTCTTTATACATACATATATGTATATATATATACATATATTATATATATTATATATAATATATATAAATGTATATGTATAAGTATATACTTATATGCATATATGTCTGTATGCAAAGATAGTGCAATATGCATATATGTATATAATATGTATATGTATAAATGTAAATTTTTTTTGCATATATAAAAGTTCATATATGTGTATAACCATAAATAAATTCTACAGTTCACTTATTAAACTATCATTATTAAATCATGACATGCTCACTAAATACGTTTCTACAAATTCCAGCTTCGTTCGGCGCAATGAATAGCCTATGACCTTAAGCGAGGGGTTGAGTGGGAGAGTTGTCAAGTTTACAATAGATTGTAACTTGTCCGAAGGAACTCGTAAATGGAGGATTACCATCCTCCTCAGGGTAGTCTACGTGGGCGATGGGAGTGTCAAGGCCATTGGCATAGGCATTAGTCATGCGGGAGGCATAGCAGTGAGTGAGGAGAACACTTAATGTAGTTAAATCCCTCGGTACCATTACCTGTGAAAGCGTTCTGGCTTGGCGAGGCCTCGGAAGAAACTTTGCCCGGAGTTGTCGTCTCAGGGTGGATGCGGCCTTTCACTAAGCCAAGAGAGAGATTGTGGGTGTTGGGAAGGCGGAGGAAGTGTAGTAAGTCCCTGTTCACATTAGCGGTTCAGTGGCACAAAACCGCGCACTTTTTCCTTGACGATGTGATACCGCCGCGGTTTCCGGGCGGTTGAAACAGCTGATGTGAACAGGGCAAAAGAGCGTTTGGTCCTGTGTAACCAGAGTTTTTGTCCTTCAGTACATGTGTGTGTGTATATATATATATATATATATATATATATATATATATATATATATATATATATATAATATATGTTTTTTTTTGTTTATCTATTTAACTTATTTGTATATTAATGAATGTATTTCTGTATTTTTTCATTTTTTTCTTGTCTTCATTTTTCATGTATACATAAATATATACATGTATGTTTATGATTGTGTTATGTTTACAGTTGTAAAAGGATACAGAATGACTGGTCCATAGGGACGTCACAAAAGTCCCTAAAATATTGACTGCGTAAAACATAGGTATTGATTGGACAATATGGGAATTGATCAGACAATATGGGAATTAGTCAAGTTGCCTGAGCGTAATGAAGGAGTTTATGATATTAAGTAGGTTTTCCGAGAACGTTCAATACAAACAACCAACGTTTCGCAGGATGGGTAAAAATAAATTAACTGCAGCTACAAAGAGAAGCTTATTTGCGGAATATATTGGAGAGGAGTTGCAAACAGTTTGCATTTGAGCATTACAAATGCTAAGGGATTTTGAACATGTGCGCAGGATCACGTTGGAGTAAGTGTTTGCACATACATACAGAAACATAAGAACCTTTGTGCAAATATAAACAACGAAGAATGTATATACGCGCTAAGACAAACAGGTACACATGCAAATATACTTTATAGATCGCACAGACCCACGCACACAAACAAATGCGGAAAAAGTCGAGGAATATATACTCGTGAGAATATAGATACGAGTTTATAATGTGCGTGTGTGTAAGAGTAATTCACAGCTGAGTTCATCCACACACAAAAATACGCATTATAATATGTACATGCTCTAGTAGACACACACACACACACACACACACACACACACACACACACACACACACACACACACACACAAACACAAAACACACTCACAACACACACAAACACACATACATACAAATATGCACACACACACACACACACACACACATGTATATATATATATATATATATATATATATATATTTATATATATATGTGTATATATGTATATATGCAAGGGGGGACGGAGAGGGGGGGGGTCGCCGATTAAATGAAGCGGCCTTGCTGTGGATGTGCTGTGTCTTGCGACACTGCTTCTGACCCAGGGCGGTGGACAAGGTGCAGGGATGACCCGTCATCCAGGAGGTGCTCAGATGAGAGGGAGGGTGGGAGGGGTGTGGAGTGTATTTAGGGATGAAATGGGTGGGAGTGTTTTTATGCCTTTCCCTTTTTGGCTACCTCCCTTGAAAGGGGGAAAAAGCCTTGGTATATGTATGTATATATACATATACATATATATACATATACGTATGCATATACATATACATATACACACACTTCCTCCAGCTGTTCGTTCAACGATATTTCCTCTTCTACTTTCACCTGTTTATTCTGCCCTTTTGATATCCCATTCACTGTAAACTGATAAATGATACCCTTACCTAATTCCTTACTTCTCTTGTCATTGGTAATTAGTTTATCGTCTTAATTTTTTACTTCATTTTTTCATTCATGTATTTGTTTCTTTTTCTATTTCATTTATAATTTCTGTTATAAATTTATTATTTATTTATTTATATATCCATCCACCCACCCATCCATCCATCCATCCATCCATCCATCCATCCATCCATCCATCCATCTATCCATCCATCCCCTTGGCAGTGACCTTCGTTGCTAGTATTATGGACTATCAATGAAGGTGTAAGTCACATCAAATACCCCAGAGAGACAGCCACACCTCTTCAGACTTTCTCTTCTCCGATTAGCAAACAACTTTGTCTGGAGAGAGTTCTCTTTTTGGTCTTAGTTAAATAAGATTATCTAATCAAGTTTTTCTGTGATATATATTCAGACGTGGTAGGTCCCATTTTTAAGAAAAAATATCCTTTTATATACTCAAAACCTTTTTTGGATACAGCCAGGGATCTCGCTTTTTTTGAAATGTGTTATTGGTGTTGTCTCTTTACTAATGTTACTTTAAATTATTTTACTAATGTTCTTGCCTGTGTACCAAGTGCACTTGTTTGAAAGCGACGTTCTCTTACCTGAGTGTAGACTTGATATCTCTTGACATTTGGTAAGGCAGACTTAGAAAACAGTATCAGGTATTTGCCTTAAAAGACCATGTTAAGTATCTTGAGCCACACTTTTACCAAACTCCCCCTCACTTTATTAGTTTATTTTTATTTATTTATTTTCTATATGATGTAGAGAATATTAGATGCCAATTTATGAGAGCAAAATGTAAAAGAGTGTGTTTTTTTTCAGCTGTACCATGTCCTCATTAAACGTGGCGGCACACTAGGCATGTCTCGCTAGCATGTTATTTGCCTTTACCATTTCATTTGAGTAGAAATGACTTCGGTGACGATCTTTTGTTTTTCAAATGGTCAAATGTCAAATTACTCTGGCGTCATGTAGCGAGAAGCTGAATGACGAAATAAGAGAAGTTAAACCTAAAGTACACGAGTGTTAGACACATTGTTGAGATGTTCTTACGGAAGTCTAGAATATTGTAACCGAAGTAATTTCTACTCAAAGTTGCAAAAGCAAGTAGCCATGGTTAGCCTAGTGTGCCGTCAATTTTAGATATAATATATTGTCAGAAAAACCCTTACTTTTATCCTATAGCTTGTAACTTTTTTCTAAAGCACAAGGTTCATTGTACACATGATGAAATACACTGAGGTATGTACAAAGTCCTTTGTAGAAAATATACTGTTTACGAGTTATACTTTTATACACGATAACGATACAAACATAAACTTAATCATGGTTTATATGTTTCGCCTGTCTGTATGTCTCATAACTTGACAGTAAATTTCTATGTAGTGTTGTACTTTCTACACCAGTATTCATTGACTCTTAAGAAAGAAAAAGTATGTAAAGCATAACCACTTGCAAGAAATTATTAGCAATTGAAGTTGCGAACTCATTATCTGATTGCCGGAGATTCACTTGAGAGTTGAGAATCTTCGCCCGGAGTTGATTAGATGCGGAGCCTTGAGTCGGAGCAAGCGTATCAGCGATCCTACCGCCTAGCGTCGATCGCATTAATATGACAATACCCGGAGCGGTTTCTCCGTAGCTGATACGTATTGATATTGATCCCAGAGAAGGGAAGGTATTACAAGAGTGGTGTGAGTTGGAGTATAGTTCCTTGATTAGATATAGGAGTTTAGGTTCAAACCAGCAAAGCCTATACGCTAACACGCTATGTTATCCTATATTTTGTAGCGATTCCAATAAATTGAGGGTAATACAGGAGTGATGTGGATTGGAGTCTAGTTCCATGATTAGATATAGGAGTTCAGGCTCAACCCAACAAAGCTTACATGGCAAATCTACGAGTATATGTTATTCTATATTTTGTAGTGATGGACGATACCAACATTCATAACAATTCTCATACGAGTTCCGATACCTTATCTAAACTTCCGATTCCAATAAATGATAAATAGATGTACTTTGTTCGTATGGTATAGTCCCATCACTAATATTTTGGAAGTCTAAGAGGCCGTGCAGTTAATATCTTAGACCAAGAAAGCAGAGGTTAACTTATCTAAATCGAATGATGTAGTTTAAGCCCAAAGTAAACACTTCAAATGTTTTTTTTTTCTTTAAAGAATAAAAAGAGTTCTGTCTGAATAAAAGTGTTTGGCTCTAAAACGAGTAAAGTCAACAAAGGAGTTAAACACTTCAGTAAAATTTGACGTTAAAATGATGTGTATTAAAGTGAGAAAGTTTGCCAAGTTAATTGACTGCAGTCGTTAACTTCTTCCCCAAATACAATCGTCCATAAACCGTTTTAACTACATCCGGTTTTTTTGTCGTCTAGATAAAAGGAATATTATCCCATCCACTTGAAGCAGATATTCTGCCATCCAGTTATAAGGGGTATTATACTGTTCTGGCAAAGGGGGTATTAGCCGTCTGGGTAAAGAGGATATTAGCCCTCCGGACCTTTGTATGAAAGAGGTCACCCTACCTAAATGAAATGAATTGATGTCACTTTAACGTCATTAAAGAGATTATAGAAGATGGCACTGAGGTACAGAGGTGAAATGTACGTGTACTTTAGCAATATTTTATTCTTTAGTCCCTGGCTGCTCCTAGTACGTGAATATATATATATATATATATATATATATATATATATATATAATATATATATATATATATATTTGTGTGTGTGTGTGTGTATCTGTGCTGTTACTGTAAAAGTATGCACTAAGCATAGAAACAGAAGGTTTTAGCAATAACAGCAACATCAACAGCAGTGCTAGCAAGTAGCCACTGCCAAAAAAAATCTCCACCAACAACAAAAATAAACACCACCACAACCCATCAAAGGCACCACTACCAACAACATCGGCCAACACCAACAGCCACCACCACCAAGAACCAAAACCAACAACAGCAAAAGCTGCAAGACCTGCTACCGACATCAGTCTCTACCATCAACAATTGCCACCACTACCAACAAGAGCCACCACCACCGATAACAACAATAACAACCCAGTCTCTTCCAAGCTCCAAAAGAGTGAGTAGCCAAACTACAAGCGGAGCAGACACTGGAGCAGAGAGTACCAAGGCGGCAGCACCATCCACCCATAATCTCGGATAAATGACATTATCGTATACTTTTGAAATCGGAGCTGACCTTGATGTCTGTAATAGACTCTTCCTGTACGTGACTCGCCTCTTAACAACAACCAAACACTTGTGGTCATTTTGAAAGCAGTTAGGGAAAGAATAAATAGAAATAGATAAATAGAAATGAAAGATAATTGGATAAATAAAAAATGGAGCGGAGGAGGGAGAATTGGTTTAAGATGTAAGTATTAACTTTGATGATAACTTTGATAATCATAACTTGACCTTTGCAAATACAGTTCAATCGTCCGTATCGTGACAGCATTGGTGGAAAATCTTCATATATTTTTCTAGTCTCACTTGAGGCGGTTTCGTTATCTTCAGAAAACTTTCTAATACCTCAACTCTCCCGACGCACAAGGAACCCTCCCTCAATAAAGCATCTAACACCAATAAATACGGGAGCTTCTTGAGTGTTACATTTTCCTTCGTCCAACACCTGAATACTTCATTCAACTATGAGAAATCCCTCGGCTAGAAAGGCCTCACAAAGAAACAAACCGAAATGATTCGCGTGGAGGAACAGCTCAACGGAAACCAGACAGCCACTACGAAGGCTTGGCTTTGCGAGGGGCGCCATCTTGCTCCAGACAACCAAACTCAAAATCACCCATCGACGGCTCCCCGAGGACAGGTGCCGCTATCCATCGATTCAAAACCTCTTCGCCAGGAGTTAGAGGTGGAGACGGGAGGAGGAGG
>NC_134790.1:29843198-29853198 GCF_046742065.1 Oratosquilla oratoria
ATAAGGCCAGCTTAAATGAAACCAGCTACCACCTTTGCTTCAGTGTGTTAAAGATAAACAGAGCAATTACAAAATAGCCAAGGTCACACTGTTTACGAGACAGGGTTACCAGCGCGAGAACACGAGGAATGAAATGTATTCATTCAGGAAAATACACAAAACAAAAACAAAAAAAATACTAAAAGTCAACAAGAAATGACCTCTTGACATTTTTAGCTTTCTTTTCCTTCTCCCTCTGTCCACTGTGGTTTTCCTTTTCTTTCTTTCCTTCCTCATTTTATATAAAATTATCATTAATTATCATTGTTAATTATTACTCATCTTTATTATCATCAACATCATCATCATCATTTCATGCATCAATTAATAATGAATCACCATTGGTTTATTATTGCTTATTAGTATTATTTCTATTATTATCATTGATCATGTATTCTCCATTATTCATTCAATTAAGACTGTTTGAATGTTATGTATGCATGTATTCAATACTTTTAATATGTTTTTTGTTCACAAGTTCTCTTTCAGACCTACAAATTCCTGGACTCTTATGTCCAGGTATTTGGTAGGTCTGAAAGAGGACCTGTGAACGAAAACATATCAGAAATTATGGTAAAAAACATATCTACACAAAAGACTATAAAGCTTACAATAGGCAGTTCCATCTTCATTACCCCAACCCATCATCTCGCATCCATTAAAGTTGATCAAACCTGTTTAAAAGCAACCAATAGTATCAGCGGTTATTATAAGGTTACTAAGTCTACTTCTTTCGTTAGAGTACTCTATCTATAAAATCATTTTTTGAGCAGACGTGCGCAAATTGTGAATATATATATATATATATATATATATATATATATATTTATATAATATATACGTATATACACGTATATATATACACACATGCATAACATTACATATGCACATATATTAAACTGCGCACATACCATATAGCCATTAATGATATTTACGTCTTTCACATATGTAAAAGCTTAACTAATGAGCAAAAATAATGAAATCTAAAGATATTCATCTAAATTGTCTTGCCTTAATTGCGGAGATTATATTTACCATTGTTTCACTTGATTACCTCGTTTAGCTAAAGGAAATCGTCTAATATTCACCGGAGTAAATTATATTTTGGTTTGTAGGCTCTTAGCATGAAGAGTTTAAGTTATATAGATTGAATAACATATGAGGTGTCCCAGAAACAGAGGCGGCATCTCCGCCACTTGTACTGGTTTTGATTTAAGCACAGATATAGAGAGAGGAGGCTTACGCTTTTTCCACGATCCCGTGCACAACATCGAAAAAACACAGTAAAGGTGGCGAGGATGCCGCCCTCTGATTCTGAACACCTCGTCTGAAATAAGGATGTGGAAAAGAGAAAGATTACCTTTGAATGAAATCAGTTATGATATTAATAAAAAAAATAATGTTATGATATATTTTTTCAAGATTTTTTTAATCAACTTTTTTCAATATAATAATTTTCATATATTTTTTATATTTAATATTTTTGATATTCCTGATTTTTTATACGGCCTTGTAAATAGATACTTCAACTAGTTGGAAGTTGATAGGGTGTATATTTGGTGGAATAAAAGGCAAAGTCAAGTTAATCCGTAGGGAGGAAGAATAACGTAAATCCTGGTGTGTTTACTAGTACATAAAATCAACCTTACAACTCGACGAACTCCATTATGTACTTTACATTGACGAAAAGGTCTTTACAATGTTTTGACAACTCAAATTCGGGGAACTTTAAGTGTTATTAGATTATATTTTTTAATTCGAATATCAGGTCTTGTTCACCTGGAAATAGGTTCTGCGGACCAAATATATATGGCCGTTTCTTCTGAGCGAAGGTTTGGTTCCGCAGTTGTAGCCGAAGCACGAGTGTTACACCCCAAAGCTTTTATACATTCCTTCTGCTTGTTGCATTTCAGCAACGATACCGAATACACAAGCAGAGTGGAAATGTTCTTTACCAACAATGCTAAGAACAGTGTGATTTATTCGTTTCGTATCTCACAGTGCTCTGCAGTTGTAACTCCTGACCGTGGTTTCGTTGTGTGAATTGCCAAATGCTATACGTAGACAGTATAGAGGACCTAGAGGGATAGTTGTTGGTTAATTATTGCAGGTGAAATGACGTTTGGTCTGTGTGATGAGTTGTTCATAGTGCGTGAATACATGGAAGCAATGACGCATGTAAAGGAGGACACAAACACATACGCCCTCACTCATACACACACGCACACACACTCACACACACACACAACGACACAACATCACACCACACACACACACACACACACACACACACACAGATTACCACGGCTCGACGGGAAGCAGCGGTAGAGTTCCCGTTGCTACTCCAGCGGTCTGAGTTCGAACCCACACTATGGCTGAAATAAATTTCAGAATTGATTTACAGCAAGCATTTTCCACCAAACCAAAACTTTCGTGGGCAAGGGAGTTGTGTGTGTGTGTGTTGTGTGTGTGTGTGTGTGTGAGAGAGAGAGAGAGAGAGAGAGGTCCACAAGATCTTACTCATAGGATCGAGTTATATATTGAACTCTCATTCGAGAGAATAGTAGCTGTCGATCATAAGTCCAACACGTGATCCAAGACAATGAAGAGTCAAACACACATTAATTAGATTTGTATCAATAATCGAATGGAGGCATTCCTCTCTGATAAGGAAAAATATCAGATAACAGAGGGAAAAGAATAAATTTCTTGCTGGTTAATGATTACATGATGGTGGAAAAAATATATTCCTCTGTCATGTATGTAGAGCCTAAGGTACGAATATATAGCAGTTGTTATTAGCCTCTTGTTTGGCTTGAGGGTGAGGAAAGTACGACCTAAGTTGTCTTCAATGCCCTCTTAGGATAGCCCAGGCACAAAATGACAATTACCGGTGATCATTACGGAATCGGGTTTCTTGGTGCCTTTATGGCAAAACCGTGAGAGAAAATCTGAATTTAATTTTTCCAGACAAATTCCAAAAATGACGAAAAAAAATAAAATAAAATAGAAAAAGTAATTCAGTGGATGGAAAACTATTTTCTTCTGTTTATTTTTTATGGCTCTTAGTGTTTTTAATCTCAAAATTTATAGAAAGGTTTTACAAAACCAATCACAATAATCTGTGGTTTTTACAAAACTGCTGATTCGTCATCTATACCATCACAACAATATTCACATACATTTTTTGCTTTTATTATTTCAATGGTACCCTATTGCTTTTTGTCACTCACTAAATTGTCCTTAACAATTACCGACAAGTATATATAACCAATTTTAAATGAGTGATTTTAAACTCTGGTATTATTAATATCGTAAAATTCAATATGTTCTTACACTATTCAGTTTTTTTATTATTTATTTATTTATTTATTTATTTATTGTACTTTCCTTAACTAGTGTACACGAAATAAAAACTCGTAACTTGAACAGTGGCAGTTTAATAATCCTTAGAGTTGTACTGCGTGTGTATGTGTTTATATAAATCTATATATATAGATATATGTATATATATATAATATAGATATATATATATTTATATTTTTATATATATATATATATATATATATATATTTATAACGAAGGAAGTTGAAGATTAATGTGGGTAAAAGTAATAGTAAGTAAGATGTTACAAGGGAATCAGAACAGACTGGAAATGAGTAATTAATAGAAGAGACTGGAGGAAATGGATAGTTTTAGATACTTGGGTGCGTATGTGAGGGGGAAAGAGAGGTGGAGGTAGAAATGTAAAAGATTGAGAGAAGCAAGTAAATGCCTTGGGGGGATTAAAAAGTCTAATGAAAAAATAAAGAATTGGGAATGGATGCTAAGAGGAGATTGTATGAAGGAGTGATTGTGGCGACAGCACTATATGGGGCTGAAAGATGGAACATAAGAGATGAATAGAGGTGAAGTATGTTTGAGATGAGGTCTCTGAGAAGTATGATAGGGGCTACTAGGCTGGATAGAGGGAGAAAAGAAATTAGGATGAGAAAGGAGGTGGAATGGGAGTAGGAAGATAGGGTTGATGAAAGAGTATTGGGTTGTTTTGGACACGCAGAAAGAATGAGCGAAGAAAGATTAGTAAAAGAGGCGTTGAAGGCAGAGGTAGAGGGGGTTAACATGAAGGGGTGACCAAGGATGAGATAGATGGATGGGGTAAAAGTGGCATTGGGAAAGTAGGGGAATGTCTGTTGAGAAAAGACGCGAGAAGACAAAAGATAGGAATGAATGGAGAATGGTTGTGTATGGACGATGCTGTCATGCATGAAATGGAGTGGGTGGGAGATGGGGTGAGGGTGTATGCTTGAAAAAATAGTTTGATGCAACTCTAAGCGATTTCTCCCCGTCTTCTCTTTTTCTGCATGAAGGGACGGGGAGTGGGGTTCGCCGATTTAATTAAGCGGCCTTGCTGTGGATATGCTGTGTCACTGCTTCTGACCCTGGGCAGTGAGTGAGATGTAGGGGTGACCCGTCATCCAGGAGGAGCCAAAATAAAAGGGGGTGAAGGGAATGAAGTATGTGGGGGTGGAATGGGTGGGACTGAAATTTATGCCCTGGTTTTTAGGCTACCTCCCTTGTTAGGGGACAAGAGGCTTTGGTATATGTATGTATGTGTGTATATGTATATATATGTATATATATATATATGAATATATATATATATATGAATATATATATATATATATGAATATATATATACAGTATATATATATATTTATATATATATGAATATATATGAGAGTAATTCGCTAATAGCAGCGACATCAAACCGATAATTTTTGTGACAGTTGCATGCAGGATTCGAACCCGCTGTACTCGGCCATCCGTAAATTACCTTCCCAGTGCCCTAACCACTAGACCACAGCGGGTTCGAATCCTGCATGCAACTGTCACAAAAAAAAGTTATCGATATGAATATATATATACAGTATATATATATATATATATATATGTATATATATATGTATATATATATACAGTATATATATATATATATATATATATATATATATATATGTATATATATATGAAATATATATATATTATATATATATATGAATGTATATATATATGTATATATATATATATAGGAATGTATATATATATATATATATATATGAATGTATATATATATATGAATATATATATATATATAATATGAATGTATATATATATATATATGAATGTTATATATATGAATATATATATATATATATATATATGAATATATATATATATTTATATATATATATATGAATATTTTTATATATATATATATGAATATATATATATATATATATAGAATATGTATATATATATATATATAGAATATGTATATATATATACATATATATATATAGAATATATATAATATATATAGAATATATATATATGTATATATATATAGAATATATATATATGTATATATATATGAATATATATATATATGAATATATATATATATATATATATTCATATATATATATATGATAATATATATATGAATATATATATATATATATATATAGAATATATATATATATATGTATATATATATGAATATATAATATATATATATATATGATTATATAATATATATATATGAATATATAATATATATGAATATATATATATATATATGAATATATATATATATATATATGAATATATATATATATATATATATATGAATATATATATATATATATGTATATATATATATTTATGAAATACATATGAATATATATATATGAATATATATATATATGAATATATGAATATATGAATATATGAATATATGTATATATATATGTATGTATATATATATGTATGTATATATATATGTATATGTATATATATATATATGTATGTATATATATATATGAATATATATATGTATATATATGTATATATATAATATATATTATAAAACAGTAGACCTGGAAGAATTTTTAATCGACGGGTTCTGTATACCGGTATGTGTCAGTTCACTTACCCATGCTTGACAGAAGTAAGTTAGGAAATGAAATGGAAGCTGGAAGATGGGCACAGAAACTTTACATATTTTGGTCAGGACGGACGGTCAGATGACGGAACTGTTAATTAGCAGATGCGTCCTTCTTCCGCCCACCGAAGACAGCGAAACAATACCAACAAAGCGTTCTGGAGTGAAGAGTCGACGAAGCAGTTGACGGTCTGTCTCAGGGTGTGATATTGTTGCAAGAAGGTCGTCAACCATATTCAAAGTGCTTGTATATATATATATATATATATATATATGTATATATATATATATAATATGTGTGTGTGTGTGTGTGTGTGTGTGTGCGCGTGTTTATATATATTGTCCTACGTTGCTTCAAGTCCTAATGATAACCACACATATATATTTCACCTGTTCATTTTCTGTTTTCATATATATATATATATATATATATATATATATATGTATACACTGTGTATATATATATATGCCAACAGTGGAATTAAGGGCATCACTAAAATCTCTAGAAACCCTAGAATATTGACAAATAATACTTAAGCAGTCAATACCCACATGCGGGAGGACTCTGGTAAAGAGCATTTACAATTATTGTAGAAAAAGAGATGTGCAGAGTTCAAGAGGTAAATTTGTAGAAGAAAACCTCGTGTTATTGGTCTTACTAAGTTTCCAACTATGTTCTTCTAGTGCCCTTATCTTGAATGCGTAGTAAAAATGCGCTCGAGAAACAACCATATTGTATGTATATATATATATATATATAAATATATATATATAATATATATATAATATATATATATATAACATTTGTTTGAGACAAATGAGAGAGGGATAGGTGGGGAAGGGTAAACGAAGATAGGCTTAGGAATACGTTTATTGTCCTAACGTTTCGATCTCTATGACCTTCTTTGGGGGACTCGCTACAATACATCATGATCACAAAATTTATACCTGCAGTGGGGGGTCCGCGTGAGGTTTCGAGTTTGAGGTTTTTTGAAGTGCGTTAATTAATAATAGAATAGAGGCTTTGGAAAGGCATATGAAACCCTTCTCTATCGTTTGTTGTTTACTGGGATGTTTATATGTGCAGCTTCCACCGTCTTTCTCAGTTTCTTTTGAAAATGAGAAAGTTTCTTAGTAATTAACGCTTTGAAAAAAAACTAACACTCGAAGCTTGACGAGTTCCTCCCACTGCAGGTATAAATTTTGTGATCATGATGTATTGTAACTAGTCCTCCGAAAAAGGTCATAGAGACCGAATCATTAGGACAATAAACGTATTCTTAAGCCCATCTTCGTTTACCTTGCCCACCCATCACACATATATGTGTGTGTATATATATATATGTGTATATATATGTATATATGTGTATATATATGTATATAGATGTATATATATGTATATGTATGTATATATATATGTATATCTTTATATGTACATATGTATGTATATACGTATATGTATATATACATATAAAAAAAAATATATATATATATATATATATATATATGTGAAATTCGCTAGTGAACTGCGACATCAATCAGACAATCTCTTTGACAGTGGCGTACGGGATTCGAGCCCGTGAAAGGGATTCGTTCCGGTCCTTACCCCTCCCACGTGTGCGGTTGGCCTTAGGGTTAAACGGGGGGTGTATGGGGTGCAGTCAGATTGACTATGAGTTCTCAAAGTTTGGAAGTTTGGTTCCAAATGCAGCGGGTTCGAATACCGTGCGCCACTGTCAAGGAGATTGTCTGATATATATATGTACATATATATATATATATGTATATATATATATATATATATAAATATATATATATATGTTATTATATATATTGTACATATATGTATTCATATGTATATATATTTATATATATATGTGTGTGTGTGTATATATATATGTATATAAATATGTATATTATGTATATATACGTATATATATATGTATATATATATGTGTATATATATGTATAATGTGTATATATATGTATATATGTGTGTATATATATGTTCCTCATCTACTTAAAACATGGAATGTTAAAGTAGTGTTTAATAACCCATGCACTTTTAAGAAATTAATAATAAAAAATTCTCCCGCTGATTCTGATGGTTGCATATACAAAATCCCTTGCAGAGATTGTGAAAAGTATTACATTGGACAAACGGGCAAAGAACTATCAACTAGAATTAAACAACATAAATATAGTGTTAGAACAGCAACAAGAATCCAATGCTCTATTTGTTCACATGAAAGACTTCAAATCATTGTATTAATTGGACTAATGCTTCCTCTATCATTTCTTGTAATTCATTTGTCAATAGAAAACATAATAGAAAGTAGTATGATAAAAAATTCTGAAGGTTCTACTCTTAATATCAGTAATGGCATTTATAAATTAGATAAATTCATCATTAACAAAATTTGTAATCAGGTTGTATGTGATCAAAATTAATTTTGGTGAATTGTGCTGTTCTCTAGATTTCTTTTTCTTTGATGACTTTGTGTACCAAGACTTATTCTTTTTTCATGTGTGACTTTTTGTCCTTCACCGGTTCCTTTCCTAGTGTAATATTTCGTGACATCTTGTGCTATGCCAGTTCCTTTCCTAGTGTTTTTATTTTGTGACATCTCACACCTTGCCTGTTCCTTTCCTAGTGTATAATCTTGTTATTTTTAAACCTCTTTGTAATACAACTTTTTCTGTATTCCCCTGAAGATGTGAATTACACGAAAGCGCTTGGGATATACTGTTTTCTTCCGATTTCCTTAGTGGTTACCAGCAAAAAAAAAAATATATGTATATATATAGATGTATATATATATATATATATATATATATATATATATATATCCGGTGATGGTTCAAAAGGACTGTACAAGTCCCCGACCACGCTTCACGTAACATTGGAAGATCTAGTCTCATTTTCATCTAATCATAGATGATTAGATGCAAATGAGACTATATATTACAATGTTACGTGAAGCGTGGTCGGGGACTTGTACAGTCCTTTTGAACCATCACCATGTAGCATGGTTGGTAGCGTCTTGGCCTCGTGATTATCGACGCACGGGTCAGGGTTCGTTTCCCATGGTGGAGCTTCTAAAAATGTTCAATCTGTCTTTAAACATACACAACTTGTCGGAGGGCTCGCCTAATACGGGATTAGATGAAAATGAGACTAGATCTTCCAATGTTACGTGAAGCGAATATATATATATATATATATATATATATATATATATATATATATATATATAGGGTGGGGCAGCGCATCTTGCTTATTTGAATATAGCACCCTGAAGCGATGGTTGCTTCGAGGAGGTGGGGGTAGGCACATTCGAAAGGGCGGGAAGTGGTTGTACTGGGCCGCTTTTTTCAGTTAGGATCATGAAGTGGGGCGCGTTCTCTGTTGACGCATACTTTTCCAGCGGTCGCTCAATCATAGCCACGCAACTTGCATTCCGTTCACATTTCAATATTGTGTCCCATGATCGTGTTTCTGGCCGGCAGTCGATTGTTTCATATATAAACAACTTTAGGGAAAATGGTGATGTGAAAAAAAAATCTGTCATTACACCAACAGCAAGGTAATCCCAAAACCTTGACGCGTTAAGGCTTTCTGTTTTGCGATCCCCTCAACGCTCTGCCCGCAAACATGCAGCTGCTTTGGGTTGTCTACCCGTTCTGTGAAGCGAACCCTTCATGAAGAACTAAAATTTCATCCCTACAAATTGGCTGTGGTGCAGGAACTTAATCCACGCGAATTTGTTGCTTGAGAAATTGCATGTGAGGTGCTTCTTGGCATGCCTCACGACACACTTGTTTTCTTCAGTGATGAAGTTCACTTCCATCTTTCGGGATTAGTAAATAAGCAGAACATGCGCTATTGAAGCCCTAATAACCCTAGACAACTTCTTCAGTGTCCCCTACATTCACAACGTGTAACTGGTGTGC
>NC_134790.1:29863198-29878198 GCF_046742065.1 Oratosquilla oratoria
CTATTCTACTGTCTCTCTTCTCCTCTTATCTCGTTTTTTCTCCTCCCCTCTCTTATTCTCTTCCCTCTCTTCTCCTCCTATCCTTCTCATTTTCTCTTTTCCTCTCCTTGTTTTCGCTCTTTCATCTTAACTCCTCTCCCCCTCTTTTCCTCTCCCTCTCTTTTCGTTTCCATTGTTTTCCACCAGTTAAATATGCCCCAGGCTCTATCTCTCTTCTACATCTTTTCTTTTCCTGGCCTATAACCTCCCTCCACTTTACTCTTTTTTTCTTTTCCATCTCTCTTCGTTTCCTATCCTATAGTCTCCCTTTCCTTTCCTTCCACCCCCCACCCTCTCTCTCTTTCTCCCCTTCTCTTTTTCTCTTTTTTCTCCCTCTCCCTCTTCCCCTCTCTCTTTCTCCCTCGCTCTCTCTCCTCTCTCTCTCTCTCTCTATCTCTCTATCTACCTCTTTCTATCTACCTTTGTCTCTACCTATGTATCTATCTCTCACTCTTTCTCTCTCTCCCTGTCTTTGTTTCTCTGTTATCTTCAATCACTTCCTTTAAGTCTTCACGCATTTGTATATCTCTCAGCTGTCTGAAATGTTTATGGAGAAGCGAAAAGGCACCGAGGTGGGACAAGAAGCCTGTGCAAATCAATATTCCCAGGACTGTCTTGCATCATGTCATATTCCCTCCCCTGAGCGCCCGACTATCGTTAAGTTTCTCTTTACCTGTGTGGTCTTTATTTATCTATCTTATCTATCTATCTATCTATATATAATATATATATATATATATGTATATATATATATATATATATGTATATATATATATGTATGTATATATGTATATATATATATATATATATATGTATGTATATATATGTATGTATATATATATATATATGTGTGTGTGTGTGTGTGTGTTCATTTATTAATTTGTTTATTTATCTATTCTTTTTTATTGTATTTTATTTTTTCTCGGCTTGTGGATGCCCGTGTATCCATCAGACTGTATCTATCATGCTTACTTTAGCTGTAGACATGTTTTGGAGTTATGATACATCAGTGGTACGTAGCTCGTGTGAGTTATTTCTTGTTAAGTATATCTGATATGCCGGCAGCCACGTTCCTAGAGGTAGCGGCACAGTAGATATTTCTTGCTAGCATGCTACTTGTTTATGTTTTAGATCTTTCGTGTGTTTTTAAAGTAAGGTACCTGGACAAAGACATCTTTTAAGTGTTGCGGGGAAGTCCCTTGTGGAAGGACCCAGGGCAGTGGGCAGGGTAGAGGGATGACCCGTCATCCATGGTGCAGTTAAGATGAGAGGGGATGGGGGGGGGAGGGGGGGGAGTGGAATGGGTGCGAGTAAGTAAGTGCTATCTCCCTTATAAGGCGGAAAAAGCTGTTTATATAGATAGATTTATTTATAGAAAATTAATTTTTTCTTTCTTTCCTTTCATAAAAATAATTATGTAATACTGGAGTCGTCCTGAAATGATTGGAAAGGAAGTATTTTTTACATATAAAGTTAGTTTATATGCCATTGTTTGAATCAAGTTAGATTTTTAGATCTGGTAGTAAAGTATATGTCATGGTCATATCATAATGTAATAAGCTCACCTTTATTGCTCCATCTGATCATTCATATTCTTTCAAGGGTGAGCTCGCTTGGTCATAGAAGATGGAAAGATCCAAGTTCGAATCTTCACCGCACACAAGAAGGAGGCTTGGACTAATGATAACTGTTGCCGCAAGTCTCACCGAGGGGAAAAGCCGCAGCCTCACAGCGGCTGGTAACGGTCCCTGGGCTTTCCCACAGGTCTCTGGGAAGAAACTTTGGACTGCTGTTGCTAAAACAGGCTGATGTTTCAGGAGACTTGGCAGATTCTTTGAACCTCTTGATACACCCAAGATCCGTTCCCTTCCCTTCCCCTCCCATCACCTCCCATCACCTCCATTTTCCTCCGTTCCCTTTCTCCCTATTCCTTTTCCTTCTCCCTTCCCCTCCATTCTCCTCCTTCCCCTCTCTCCCTCTCTTTTTCCCTCTATTCTTCTCCGTTCCCTCAACTTTCCTCCCTTCCCCCCCTTCCCTGACCTTTCCTATCCTTTCTTCCTTCCTTTTCTTCCCCTCTTATCATCTGCTTTCCCATTACAGCTACTCCCTTTACCTCTTCTCTCCTCTCTTCACCTCCCTTCACCTTCCCCCTCACTTTCCTCTCCCCTGTCCTCACTTCCCCTCTCTTCCCCTCCTTTCTCCCTTCCTCTTCTTCCCCTCTCTTCCTCTCACTTTCCCTCACTTCTACTCCTTTTACCTCTTCTAACCTCTCCTCACCTCCCCTTCCTACCCCTCCTCTCCCTCCCCTTACTTGCCCTCCCTTCCCTTTCCTTCCCTTCCCCTCTTTTCCCTCACTTCTACTCCCTTTACCTCTTTTCACCTTTCTCCATCTCCATTTCTTAACCTTCCTCTTCCCTCCCCTCACTTCCCTCTCACTTTCCCTCATTTCCCCTCCTATCCTTCCCCTCTCTTCGTTATACCAAATAGAAGCATCTATCGGTAGGTTAAACAAATCTTGTAAATGTGTTCATCGGGGCGAACTGGGAATACAGTCAGAACGCTCAGTTCATAACATGAACCGAATATAAGTTCATAATAGCTTGTCGCCTCCGGTATATTGCCGAGGCTGCGAGCCTTCGCGTGGTTTGAGTGGGAAAGAGTGGATGTAACGCGTGTGAAGGAAGGGGGGCGGGATGCTCCTCTCCCATGTCTTGTCATCTTGCTTGCCGGGTAATGGTGGACCAGAGTCCACACCCTCACCCCCAACCCCCTCCCCACCCCAAAAAAATAGAGGAAGTGGCTGTCACGATTTATCACTTCCACACAGTAACACATCGTAAGTGTGGTGGGGAGGGAAGTCACAACGTCGTTCGTCATAAAATGTAATCGAATTTGCAAGGCCATGAAAGAGTAATAAAAGGGATAATATCTACTACTGGGTTGTATTATGGTGGGATGACTTGCCATCTCTTTATTTGCAAGAATTCAGAATTGTGAAAAAGAAAGTAATATTGATGACATTATCAGTTCACGCATGGACATTTTTGTCCCGAGGGTTCAAAAGATTATACACAATATCGATGATATGTATCGTATGTTTTATTATTTCTTATTCTTAATTTATTAATATTTTTATTTCATCTATTCGTTTATTTGTTTTTCTTTTTTGTAGCAGTTTGTTTATTTATTTCTCTTTTAATGCTCACACTTATACCAGATCATGTAACTGTACCCTCTTTGCAACGTTAATGTAATTTATTATTTTTCTTGAAGCTCGCTGTCCGAGCGGGTTAAGACGTCGTTACTGGCTGCGAAGGTCGAGGGGATGGTGGTTCGAGCCCTGCCATAGGCGAAGTTGAACCAAGTGAATGGTTTATGAAAATCCACGCTATGAAATCCTCTGTAAGGGGGGCAACGTCCTAGCCTTCCGATAAGGGAAGTTTGTGACGTGAAACCAAATCATCATCATTGTTATTTATTTGTTTATTTTTGTATTTTTACATTTTCATTCATAGCTGTTTCTTTACCTTTCTCTCTTAGGTTTCATTCTTTTCTTTTCTTTTTTTTATTTTTTCTTCTCTTCGCGTTTCTTATCATTTTTTCCATCTGTCTTTACTTGACCCCCTATATCCCCCCCTCCCGTTTTCTCATATCTCTCATCGTTTCACCTCCGTTTTCTTCAGATCTTTCCTCTGATCACACCCTTGTCCTCCTTTCCCCACTGTCAATTTTCTTTTCCTCTTTGTTTGCTTTGTTTTGTTTCATTTTGGTTTGATTTTGTCTCTTCTTTCTATTTATTCTCTTTCTTTAGTTCTTTCGTCCTTGACGTCTTACTTTCCTCTCTTCCCTTTCCAATGCTTCTCTTCTTCCTCCTCTTCTTCCTCCTCATGCTTTTCATCTTACTCCTCACCCTCTCCCTACTTCTCCTTCTCCTTCTCCTCCTCCTCCTCCACCTCCTCCTTTTACTCCTCTTCCTCCTCCTCACCCTCCTTTCCCTTCTCTTTCTGCTCCACCCACCCCTACTTCTCCTTGGACTCCTCTTCCTCCCTCTTCTTCCTCCCTCTTCATCCTCCCTACACACTACCTTCCCCCCCTCCTTTCCCAACATTTTTTCCCATCCCCACTCCTTCACTCCCTTCCCTTCCTATTCCCTCTCTTTTCCTCAAATTATCTACCTTTATCTACCTCCCTTTCTCTCCCTCCCTCCCCACCCAGTCTCCTATCTTCTCCTCTCACCTCCCATACCCTATCATTTTCTTCTATCCCTTGTCCTCCCCTAGCTTACGCTACCATTCCTTTCCCTTGCATACCCATCCCATCACCTTCCTGTTATTCCCTTTCTCTTCATTTTCCTCTCATCCCCTTCTTCCCTTCCCTTCCCCCCTCCCCTCACTTCTTTACATCCCTCACCTTCCTTCCCTTTCCTTTCCCCCTCACCTTCTTTCCCTTTCCTTTCCCCCTCCCTTTCCCTCCCTTTCCCTCCCTTTCCCTCCCTTTCTCTCCCTTCCCCCTTCCTTCCCCCTTCTTTCCTCTTGCCTTTCCCCTCTTTTCCTCCTTCCTCCCCCTCCCTTCCTCATCCCCTCCCCATATCTTCCCCCTCCCTTCCCCTCCCTTCCCCCCTTCCCCCCCTTTCTTTTCCCCTTACTAAATCTCGCCTCTCTTCATCTGCCCTTGCACATCTTAATTTCCCACTTCCTATCTATTCTCCCCTCCCTTTCCGTCCTCTATAGTTCTCTCCCCTCCATTCCCCTCTCCTCCTCGTCCCCTTGTGGCGTCCCATCTTCCTCTCCCCGACTTTCCCCTTTCTCTTTGCCTTCTTTCCCTCATCTACCCTTTTCATCCACCCCTTTCTTTTATATCACTTGTAATGCCCTCTATTTTTTCATTAGCTTTCGTTCCCTTCCCTTTCCTACTTTACCTTTATTGTTCTTTCTCTTCTTTCCTTTTGACTACCTCCCTTCCTTTCCCTCCCCTTTCCTTCCCTTACCTTTATTGTTCTCTCTCTTCTTTCCTTTTATCTTGTATTGTTTTTTCTTTTCCTATCTATTTAACTTTTTTTTTTTTTTTTCCCTTCACATTCCTTTTGCTTATTATCCACTTTTCCGTCGTTGTCGTCTCATCCTCGTTTTCTTTCCCTTTCCTTTCCTTTTCAGTTTTTCCTTTCCTTTCCTTTTCTTTTCTTTCTTTTCTTTTCCTTCCCTTCATCTTTTTTTTATTCGCTTTCCCAACACTTTCGTTTTGCCCTCTTCCCTTCCCATCCCTTCCCATCCTTTCCTCACCCTCTATTCACTTCTCTTCCATACTTTTCCCTTCCCCTCCCTACCCTTCCCCCTTTCTCATACTTCTTTCCCTTTCCCTTTTCTTACTTTCTTTCCCTCCCCCTCTCTTCCCTTCCTTTCCCTTACTTCCCCTTCCTTTCTCTTCATTTTCCTTTCCTTCCCCCGCTTCCCTTCCCTCCTTTCCCTTCCCTCCCTTCCCTTCCCTCTCTTTCCTTCCCTCCAATTTGCTTTCCTTGCCCCCCTCATTCCCCTCCTCTCTCTTAATTTACCTTACCTTCCCTTCCCTTCCCCTTCCCTTCTCTTCCATTTTCCTTCCCTTCACCTGCCTTCCATTTTCCTTCCCTTCCCCTCCCTTACATTTTCCTTCCCATCCCCTTCCTTCCATTTTCCTTCCCATCCCCTTCCTTCCCTTACCTTTCCTTTCCTTTCTATGTATTTAGGGAAGCCCGCCGATCCGCTTCGGGGGTGAAACTGGGTAAAGAAATACGCTCCACGTCCAGCAACGTCAACGGGGAGCAAAGCCGTCATCCAATGGGAAAAAGGCAACCTTGCCATCCCCCTCTCCGTCCCCGTCCGCCCCCTCCACCCCACTTAAGTCGATGACACTAGCCACTCTTTGGCTAAAACGTCCCGAAACGTTGTCCAGAAAGCTCAATGTTGAGGGACTGAAAGGGAGGATTTAAGGGCACTCTTCCGTTACCATTGTCACTTCCACCACGATCACTACCACCCCTACTACTACCACTACCTCTAACGCAAACACTACCAACACCACCAACACCACCACTAACACAATCACCACCACCATATTATAGACTGGTCAAACTGAGGCCAGAGATGAAGATTAACGGGTCATGAGTTGAAGGTAATTGGAGCGAGGAGGAAGCTTAGTGCGAGAAGAGATAATCATGTTATGATCGAAATGTGGACCATTAGAACAAGAGTCGAATTTTCAGCTGCGTGAATGAGTTATTTCCATGCACAACTGTGTGTGTGTGTGTGTGTGTGTATGTGTGTGTGTGTGTGTATGTGTGTGCGCACAAGAGCATGTGTGCGTGTATGTGTATGTATTTGTGTATTTGTGTGTGCACGAGATATTTGTATACATAAATTTGTGTGTGTATTTGCGTTCCCGTCCCCGTGCGTATATGCGTGTGTTTGCATATGTTTTGTCCGCTTTTCGCTGAATTGATGTGTATTTGGATCTTTGCTTATTTGTTTTTGCCTCCATGCATTTAGCTTTCGCCTTTGACAGGATAACCTTGAGTCTAGACTGCATTTCGAGGTAAACACTCGTAGCTTCGACAGGAAAACAAGAGCCAAGTTAAATATCATGAACTTATAACAAGACCAACTCTCAACCTATTTTCTCTACAAACGAGAAACAAAGGAGAGACTTCGTAAAAGTCATTCACGTTCGAAAGGGAAAAGGGAAATAAGATTTTTTGTGGTAATACTGAATTCAAGCTTAAACGGAAA
Organism: Oratosquilla oratoria; assembly: GCF_046742065.1. Lineage (NCBI taxonomy): Eukaryota > Metazoa > Arthropoda > Malacostraca > Stomatopoda > Squillidae > Oratosquilla > Oratosquilla oratoria. The sequence continues at coordinate 29,869,996 of NC_134790.1, forward strand.
TAATGAGTTTTAACCTTATTGATTGGGGAGTTAAGGCTTAGGTTTTCTCTAATCGTTTATATTAGTTTGGAAATTTTCTGTGTATGTGTTCGTGTGCGCATATGTGTGCGTGTGTATGTGTGTGTTCATACGAGTTCGTGCCTGCATGCACACGTATCTATGTGCACATGCACGGGTTTGCGTTTGCACAAAGAGAGAGAGAGAGAGAGAGAGAGAACGTAAGAGAGAGAGATAGGGAGAGAGAGAGAGAGAACGCCACCCTTTCCGCCCGACTTCACGTCCATCCCGCTCGCTCCCTTAGTTCCCGTGGACGCACCAATGAGCTTTCCCCAACCTTTCTAATCCCCTAGGCTGTGCTATCACCCACGCAAGTCCCCAGCTGCCCCTGCGGGCTGCTAATTAGCCTTCTTAATATAGCCTTCTGGTAACATCTTATATTTTCTTGTAAAAAAAAAAAAAAAAAAAAAAAAAGTATATATATATATATATGTATATATTTCTATATGTATATATATATACGTATATATTTGTATATGTATATATATATATGTATATATATATATATTTGTATGTATATATATATGTATGTATATATATGTAAATATATATATATGTGTGTGTGTATATATATATATATAATATCTATATATATATATTCTAAATCAATTCTGTTTTTCCTTTTCCTCCCCTTCTTTTTTTTCTTTTCTGAATCATATCCCTATTGTTTTCTGCCTTCTCAAACTCCCCTCATCCTACTCCACCTCTTCTTACCGCCTTCTCCTCATCCTCCTCGTCCTTCTCGTCCTTCTCATTCTCCTCTTCCTACCCGGCGTCCTTGTTCTTTTCCTTCTCCTCTTCCTACCCGACCTCCTTGTCCTTCTCCTCCACCTTTTCATACACGCCTCCTCGTCCTACTCCTTGTCTTTCTCCTCTTCCTCCTCCTACTCGTCCTCCTCGTCCTCCTCCTTGTCCTCCTCTTCCTCCTCCTCCTCCACGTCATCCTAATACTCCACAACCACCTCCTCTTCCTCCCCCGCTTCATCTCCTTCCGTCTACTTCATCTCGTGTTCCATATTTACCTCCAACGCTTCCTTTTATCCTCCTCCTCCTCCTCCTCCTCCTCCTCCTATTCCTCCTTTTCCTCCCCTTCCTCCTCCTCTTCCTCCCCCGCTTCATCTCCTTCCGTCTACTTCATCTCGTGTTCCATATTTACCTCCAACGCTTCCTTTTCCTCCTCCTCTTCCTCCTCCTCGTCCTCCTCCTTCTCCTCCTCCTTCTCCTCCTTCTCTTCCCTTCCCTTCCCTTCCTCCTCCTCTTCCTCCCCCTCTTAATCTTCTTCTTCTGTCTTGTTCATCTCGTATTCTACCTTAATCTTCAACTCTTTCTTTTCCTCCCCTTTCATTTAATGTTTTGTTCTCTTCCTCATCCTTTTCCTCCACTTCTTCTTTTTCTTCGCATTCCTGTTCTCTCACTTTTCTCTCCACTACATCCTATTCTTTTCTTCCTTCTCTCTTTCCAAGTCTTTTTCCGACCCTCCTTCGTTTTATCGCGTTTGTATACGCCATCCTGTCTTGATATCAATCTATATTTCATAGAACCTTCCTCTAAGGCGGAGGATCTCAAATTGAGGTCCCGACCCCTCTAGTGTGGGTGCACGCGCGCGCGTCTATGTGTGTGTGTGTGTGTGTGTGTAAATACTTAGTTGTATTATACGAGAAGGGAGCTATGTTCGTGGTGACCCGTCTTTGTTTCTCGGCAACATCTAGTTTGTTCTTAAATCCATGTATGGTGCTTGCCCACACTATTGTTTTGTCCAATTTGTTCCAAACATTCACCACTTTGTGTGGAAAGCTGTTTTTTTTCAGATCTCTTATATAAATGTCTTTTTGAGTTTCTTTTCATGTCCCCTTTTTTCTTCTATCCCAATTTAACAAGTCTTCTCTGTCAAGGACTTCCATACCTTTCATGATTCTGTAAATGGCCAATAGATCGCCTCTTTCTCTTCTTTGTTCCAGGGATGGTACTTCCAGTTTAGACTATCTTTGCTCGTGTGTCAGTTTTGAATGTGTTGGGAGAGAGAGATCCATACAAGCTTACATACATACATACATACATACATACATACATAGACAGGCGAGGAGATACATGATTATAGAAAAATGTGTTATAGTGATTGCGAGCAATGCTTTGTTGCTGCCGGGGGGCAGTGGGTCACGAATCTATCGAAAATATTTTAAGGGTCACAAAAAAAAAATGTTTGAGAAGCCCTGCTCTAAGTCATTGGACAAATACTCTCTATCTTAATAACTTTATTAAAGGAGTGTCATCCACTCTTTGCTCCTCAAGATATTTTTGTTTACTTTAACTTAGCCAGTTTGCTTTCTACAGCTTCGTGTGTTTTTTTTTTCTGTTTTACTTCTATTTTTTTTTTTCTCATAACTTCTAACTTGTTTTCCAACTCTGTTTTTTCGCACTAAACTTTTGTTTACTTTGACTTAGTTTTCTTTCTACATTTTCATGTCATTATTTTTTAATTGTTTCTCTCTGTTTTCTTTTTCCATTTTTCAATAACTTCCAGTTTGTTCTCCATTTTTTTTACTATCTTCTTTTACTTTTGTTTATTTTGACCGAGCCAGTTTGGTTTAGATATCTCCTTGTCTTTTTAGTCTTACAGATATTTTTTCTTTTGTGTTTCCTTAATTTCCAATATTATTTCCAATATTTTTTTCTTTCATCCTTTTTAGGCGGTTTGCATTTCTTTTCGTCTTGCAAAGTATTATTATTTTAGTAACTTTATTTTATGGGCAATTTCTCGAAAAAAAGAAACAAGTTCCATTGTTCATAAGTTTTTAAATTTCCTTCATGTGTTCCTTGTCTTGTTTTTTCTCCAGTTTCAATAAATTTCTGAGAACTTTGTTTTAGTCTTATTTTGTACCTAACATAATTTCCACTTATGCCTACTGTTTCTTTTTTTCTTTCCTGTTCTTCCCGTTTACCTTCCCTCTGCGTATTTCATCATTAATTTACTTTATTTTCTCCGGAGCTTAACCTCGTTTCAAAGTTTTAATCCCCTCAAAGATTCCTTTGTTTTATTGCCTTCATACCGCTTTATTCTTTAAGCTTACTGCAACTTTCTTAGGAAAAAATCACGTGCTGGAGTTGTGACCGACACACTTTCATCCTCCGGATAAGAATTCCGAGTTCATATATGGTTCGATCTGAGGGTATCAGTTCTTTGGTTTTCGTTCAAAACTCACAAATAACGCAATAGTTTTCAAAGTGTATCGTGTCATGAAGACCAATAAAAGAAATCACAAGTAGTGTTAAATCTATAGTCTATACGCTCCAAGGACTCCGTTCAGGGTGTGGCATACGTCGTGTACATTCTTCTCTCTCTACTGTATTATTTCCCATCTATGTGCTATTTGGTTTTCTTATTATTCTTTACATCGTAAAGGAAGTTGTATAGTACAATGAATATCACTTTTTATGATTATAACAACGATTACTTACCCCATCCCACTATCTGACCTGTGAATGTGACGTGATGTGTCAAATGCGATCGATTTCATCAAAAGGATTTGTTGCGTATGCCAGTGCGATGTTGAGTGTCTTAATATTGTGTAGGTATAGTATTGTTGCAGTTGGATACTATGTCCAGTGGCCCATTGGCATAGGTTAGACATCTGGTGAAGAATGTCTAAGCTAAGTGATTTTGACTCGTGTAAACGTACAATGTTCTACAAGATCATATATTGGGGTTCAAGTGGTATAGGGATTCTGTGAGGACTAAGACATCTTCCTGGATTAAGGTTCCAAGGTTAAAATGAGTTTACAGCTTCCGAAGACTGATGTCTGGGAGTCGAGTTCTTATTGAGATCACGGGGTTTCATCTGTCGAGTAATTAACATTCAAGATAATCACCTACAGTGACAATTGGGTTCCACAAGGGAAGACTGGCTCACAGGCAGCCATTGAGGACCTAAGATAAGATCCAAACCCGGGCACTCGGTTGTCCAAGAACCCTGACATCGTTCGCATGGAGCGTTCGGGTTTGACTCTTTCTCTTGATTACGAAGGCCTTTCGTCGATCTCTGATGAGAGCCGGTAAGGGTCATTTCTCTGAGATGAATGAACAAATAGAATAAGGGTCAAAGCTTTGCTCGACCACCTTCTCTCTCTCTCTCTCTCTCTCTCTCTCTCTCTCTCTCTCTCTCTCTCTCTCTCTCTCTCTCTCTCTTACTCTCTACATTGGTAGATAGACAAACAGACTGATAAATTCATAGATATATCAATAAATAAATAAATAAAAAAGAGGTGAGGAAGTGGAAGAGAGTCAAAGGGAACTCGGATCGCATATTTCACACCAGATATAGGGCACTATGTTTACTTGCTTTCGTAGATTTATCGTTTTAGCCGTTGCTTAACAGAATAGATGTTCGTGTATATCTTCTTTCTGTATGTGACTGTGAGGATGTCCAGGCATGTGTATATGTACATGTAAATGTAGATGTACATGAATATGTATAAAATTCGGCTGTATATATATATATATATATATATACACATGTGCTATATACATATACATATGTGATATATATATACATATACATATGTGATATATATATATACATATATATATATATATACGTATATATATATATATATAATATATATATGTGTGTGTGTGTGCGTGTGCGTGTGTGTGTGTGTATGTGCGTGTGTGTCTGTGTGTGTGTGTGTGAGAGAGAGAGAGAGAGATATTCACCATGGTCTTGGATTATGTGTGTGTGTATCCTTGTATATATGTATATAGATTGGTATACAAAGTTGCACATAGTTAACAAAAGAAAATATATAATAAAGTAAGACAAAACTAAAATAAATCACTTAATATTGTACCCTCGCAATGTCACGATATATTAAACGACAATTTATGAAAGGAAAAAGGCTTAGAGTCGGAAGGGTTTCATGTGAGGAAAATATCTATTATTAGAAAAAAAAATGGCCGAATTTAAAAAGAATAGATAAATAAATAATGATAATAATATAATAATAATAATATAATAATAATAATAATTATAATGATGATGATGATATTAATAGTTAAAAAAAAAACTAAACTAAACGCAGAAATAACTCGCAGTTGAGCTAAAAATCTGGACCTCTCGATTTAGCGGACTTTGACCCCGTTGTGTTCCAGAAGCCATTCCCGCCGTCCATGAATTAGTGAGCTGTCAGGATGTAGTTACGAAGCAGCCCCCTCGAGTGAAGAATCGCCGCGAATATTGATCATTTCTGTCGCCTACCGCGAAAACTGGGCACTCCTCTCATCACCCCCCTCTCCTCCTCCTCCTCCTCCTCCTCCTCCTCCTACTTCTCCTACTTCTCCTCCTCCTCCTACTACTTCAACTACAACAACTACTACAACTACTACTACTACTACTACTACTACTACTACTACTACTACTACTACTACTTTTCCCCTCCTCTCCTCCCGCTCCTCCCTATCCTCCCTCTCCTCCCTCTTCTCCCTTTTTTTCCTCTTCTCTTTCTTTGTGAGAACGCCAAAGCTTCCTCCTCCTCTTTCTCCTTCTCCTCCTCCTCTTCCTCTTCCTCTTGCTCTCCTCCCTTGTGAGAATGATAATGCTTAATATGCCATGGCGATTAGGTTGGATTCTGTTGTGAGATATTTTAGATGACTTTGTTGAGTAGTTTAATGATGAAATTGAACTTATTATACTCTTGATTGCTCTAAATCCCATCCAGTGCACATTAAGTGGGGACGACACAATCAATATTATTGCGTAATACAAAGGATTACAAAGGCGGAGCATGCCGACAGGAGACCTTTTGATCCATATCTAGGTCGGATGCAAAAAAAAAATCATATTAATAATGTAATAATAAATAAAAACTATAATAATGTAAATAACAAATAAAATACATAAATAAATGCATAGGTATAGTTAAATAATAAATAAACAGGTAAATAGTAAATAATAATAAATTGACATATAACTAATAATAAATGAAAATCAGACAGACAAATGATAACAAAACAAAAACAAATAATATAACATAAATTATAATCATTACAGCATCTTACTTAGGTATTTATCTAACTGATTCTTAAAGCTTCGAACTGAACTACATTGCACTACCTGTGCAGGAAGTTTATTCCATTCATTTACTACACGGTTGGCAAAGTTGTTTCTACCTACTTCTAAATTGAATCTATTTCCGGATAGTTTGAGACCATTGTTTCTTGTCTGATTCTCATTCAATGTGAAAATTTGGTCACTTTTGATGTTGTCAATTCCCTTTAAAATCTTAAAGACCTGTATCAAGTCACCTCTGAGTCTACGCTTTTTTAGGGAAAACAGATTCATGTGTTTTAGTCGATTTTCGTATGATTTATTTTTGATATTTGGAATCAGTTTTGTGGCTCGCTATTGTACTTTTTCCAGTCTGTCAATGTCTTTAATGAGATTCGGTGACCATACAGAAACAGCATATTCCAAATGTGGACGAACTAACGATTTATATAGCTTGTTAATGAGTGATGGACTTTTGAAATCAAAAGATCGCGTAATCAGTCCCAGAATCTTATTTGCTTTCTCAGAGGCTGAAATACACTGCTAGGATCATTTGATGTCGTTACTGATAATTACGCCGAGATCTTTTTCACTATCCACTTTTGTTAACGAATTACCAAATAACTTATAATCGTACTTACTGTTATTTTTACCTATGTGCATTACCTTGCATTTACTTGTGTTAAATTTCATTAGCCACTTTTCAGACCATTGCTGTAATTTATCTAAATCTTCTTGAATATCTAATTGGTTTGAATGATCATTTGCCACTCCGCACAGTTTTGTATCATCAGCAAATTTGGAAACAGTAGATTTTAGTCCATGGTCTATATCATTTATATATACTATGAATAGAAGTGGCCCAAGAACGGAACCCTGAGGAACTCCACTTGCAACACTTTTCCATCCAGAAGTTTTTCCATTTAAAACAACTCTGTTTTTGACCATTCAACCAATTACTAGTCCAACCTAATAGGCTACCACTTATTCCATGCAAAGCTAATTTAGTAAGTAGTCTTTCGTGTGGGACGGTATCAAAAGCTTTTGCAAATTCTAGATATATTAAATCTATATTGTTTCTTTTGTCATAATTCGAGATAACTGTGTTGTAGAATTCGAGTAAGTTAGTCACGCAAGAACGTTTCCGTCTGAAACCATGCTGGCTATCATTTATCAAACGGTTACTTTCTAAATGATGTTCGATAGCATCTCTGATGATAGTTTCCATTATTTTTCCTACGATTGAAGTCAAACTTATAGGCCTATAGTTATTTGGTTTCTTTTTGTCACCTTTTTTGAATATGGGAGTAACGTTAGCTAGCTTCCATTCTCTTGGGACATCTCCGGATATGATGGATTTCTTGAAAGGATGGTACTGAAGAGTGGCGCAATATATTGAAGACATAGAATATACTCGTACAGGCCAAACACATGTGCCTCTTCAGTGCTATCCCTACATCGTCAGTAATATTGTAAAATACGGAATATTGCGCAATAATATTGATCATAAAGGGCCCGATTTAAGGTCATCCCTTCAACAATAAACCAAAATACTGATAGATTTAAGAATAGAGTTTTAATCAATTGAAAAATATATATATTTTTGTTTTCTAACAAAGAAAGAAAGCTGTATTGCACTATTTCCTTGTTTGTTATGTTATTATGGAAGTTCAAAGCGATCATCATTCTAATTTGAATTAAAATAAATCTCCAAATATAAACGAATACTGTGCGACTCTGGTCTGTAGGGGTGTTACTAAAATACCTAAATACTTGGTTTCATAAAACATTATGCAGTCTGTAGAGATTTAACCAAAAAATCGTAAAATATCACTTGTACAAAAGTTAAACAGTCTGATGAAGGTAAGGACGAAACGTTAGGAAATAAAACCTCCAATCTGTTTTCTGTTCTGGGTTCGAATCCCGCATTTCCCTTCGATATCCATCACTGACTAACTGTTTGTTACCTGCCCCAACAGTCCAAGCGCATAACAGGACAAAGATGACGGTTTCAGCCGCAGCTATTCAGCGACTCCAGTCGTAGGCTCCTCATTACCTGCCACTCGTATGCAGCCTAGAACCCAGATCGTGAATCCGAGTTTAAG
>NC_134790.1:29883198-29888198 GCF_046742065.1 Oratosquilla oratoria
ACTTATGCAAGTCACCTATACTAGCTTAAAGGATTCTCTCTCTCCCACTCTTGAAGTTTATATATGTATCAAGCTAGGTCTTGGTTCGTTCCGGGGACGACTGTTCGAAATTATTTGTATGATCTCGCTATTACTAGCGATTAACTTAAAATGTCCTGTGTTCAGTTCATTGTAAAGAAATATAACAACTACAAACCGAAGATCATGTTTTGATTCATAAACCCTTGGAAAACTTTCTAGCTGAATAAAAATGTTATACGGTACTAGAAACAATCTAGAATTTACAAAACTAGAAGAGTTAAACGTAATAATATTTATCTTAACAAGCAAAGTCTTCACTCAATCAAATGTTAATTCGAGCTTATCAAATTTAGGTTTAAGAAAGAAATAGGCAAGAACTGGTTTACCAGCAGATTGGTTAACGAATGGAATAGACTCTGCAAGCATGTAGTGAGCGCTGAAACAATGGGTTGTTTTAAGAGAGGCTTAGATAAAGTTATAGACAGTGATGACAGGTGGTAAGGGACATGAAACTGCCAAATGTAAGCCTTATGGTCTCTTGCATTCTACTCCATTGTTATGTTCTCATGTTAAAACCACCTTGAGGAAACCCGTAAATCCAAGAGCTCTCTAGTAAAGACCTCGTTAGGTAAAGCATCTTTAGTAAAGACCACGTTAAGACATTGTTACTTAAAACCTCTTTAAAGCATCGTCAGTTAAAACAATGTTAAGGCTTCATAGTTAAGACCTTGTTAGGGCCTTGTTAGTTAAAACCTCTTTAAGGCGTCGTTGGTTAAAACATCGTTAGTTAAGACCTTAGGGCTCCATTAGTTAAGACCTTGTTAGTTAAGACGGCTTTAAGAATTCGCTATTTAAAACCATAAGAATTCATGAGTTAAAACCTTCGTAAGGCATTGTTAGTTAAAGACCTCATTACCTCGTTAACACCACACGATTCCACTCACCTGAAGGAAAAGACTGAGACATCAATGAATCAGAGGGTGATGGTTCTTCTTCAAATGAATGAAAACGTTTGGTATTGACAGGAAGAACACGTGTAAACACGTTGCCAGAATACCTTATTGAATTTATTTATTCAATATATTGTTAATTAATATTATTTGGACAATTATTATTATTACACACACACACACACACACACACACACACACACACACACACACACACACACACACACACACACCTATCATATATATATATATATATATATATATTATATACAGTATATATATATATGTATGTATATATATATATATATATATATATATATATATATATATATATATAATCTACCATTCAATTTCATCCATTATCTTCTCTATTCTCTCTTATGGGAAACCTGAAAATTTATGCTTCTGTTAACTGGGTTATTCCATCATCACGATAGTTTGAATTGACTTAGTGGTCACGTCATCATATCGTCTCACATTTTCTGTTTGGGTTTTGCTAAAAGTGCAGGTAATGCTCTTGCAGCCACGTCTCCTCGTGTTCCTTGTTTTCCATTTCCCCTTCCGCTTCCTCTTTCCCCCACTCCGCTTTCTCAACTTTCTACTCTACTTCCATCACTTCTTTTCTTTATCTGCATCCTCCTCCACTTCCTCTTGCCCAATCTAGTTTTCTCCTCCTCCTCTTCCTCCTTCTCTTCCTCTTTCTACTCCTCCTTTTTCTCCTCCTCCTCGTCTTTCTCCTCTTCCTCCTCTATTTCCTCCTCCTTTTCCTTTTACTCATCCCCTTCACCTCCTCCATTTTCTACTCCCTGTCTATCGTCAGTTCTTCCTCTTTATCCACGCTCGTTATCTTCCTCCACGCTCGTTCTCTTCCTCCTTCTCCTTCTCATCTTCATCCTCATTTTTTCTTCCCCTTTTCCCTAAAACTTACCTCCTCCTGGGCCATTTCCTCTTCCATCTTCTTCATGTGTATCATTCTTTTATTATGTTATTACTTCTTTTCTCGCCTTTAATTGTGACCATTTCGCCCCTGATGATGACCTTCATCTCAGACTTCTAACGAGCGTAGCCGTGGCTCGGGGGCTGCTGCCCTTAGCCGCGAGACTTGAGCTTGAGTTTGAGTGAAATCCTATTTTGAGAGGAGATAGATTTTGAGTCTCAATCAGAATTGGACAGAGAAGCTATTTTGAAAAGGAATAGCTTGAGTCAGTTTCTGTGTTTGATACGGAAGCTATTTTGAAAGGAGATAAAGTTTGAGTATCAATCTGAGTTGGGTACAGAAGCTATTTTGAGAAGAGATAGCTTGAGTCTGTTTCTCTGTTAGATACGGAAGCTACTTTGAGAGGATATAGAATTTGAGTCCCAATATGAGTTGAACATAGAAACTATTTTGAGAGGAGATAGAGATTGAGTCTCAATCTGAGTTGGACACTGAAGCTATTTTGGTTCTCCATCCTTGCTAGTGGCTTTTCGCTTCTTCAACAAGAAGTCGAGTGTCGTGCATCGATGGGTGATGCAAACAAGGTCATCACAATAAAACAACAGGGCAGGACTCGCAGTAATGGGTATAAACTGGACAAATTTAGATTTAAGAAGGAAATAGGCAAGAATTGGCTTACTAATAAGGTGGTCGATGAATGGAATAAACTTAGTAACCATGTAATAAGCGCTGAAACTATCAGTTGTTTTAAAAAACGATTAGACAACTTTATGGATGGGGATGACAGGTGGTGATGGATACGGAGCTGCCTAGTGTAGGCCTTATGGTCTTTTGCAGTCTCCTTTATTCTTATGTTCTTATGTTCCCTAGTTTAGGTTGAAGAAAAGAACTGGTTTACCAACAGATTGGTTAATGAATGGAATAGACTTAGTAACCATGTAGTGAGTGCTGAAACAAAGGACATGGAACTACCTATTGTAGGCCTAATGATCTCTTGCCGTCTCCTCCATTCTTATGTTCTGTCTTTGGTGTAACTAATTCAAATTTATCTTGTTTAATTTTATTTATTTTTTACACTTAGTTAATTATACCTTTTAGCCTATTTCTTTATTTATCTATTTATTTAGTCATTCACTTATTTATTTACTCATTGCAAAAGCGTGACCGTAGCAAAAAGTAAGCACATAACAAATGCACCCGTTACAAGAACGACAGGTCAACAGCACTTGGAAAAAATAAACAAACAAATAAATAAATAAAATTACAAATAAATAAATGAATACACAAATAGATAAGAAAATAAATCTAGACAAGTAAATGGGCCACATCACCATATTAAAGAGATTATAAATCCTTTCCTTATCTATACAACTATACTCACGCTCCCAACAATCTAGTTGTTATTCACATCATCCTGTAAATGATGTTATCCAATCTTCTTGCGTTAACAAGAACCTGAAGACGATGTTCTTCAGCTGGCAAGGGTCATCTAGATGGAATACTTTAATTTGTCTTGTCTTGGCTTGTCTCGGTCGCCTTCCACTTGGAGAGCTCGTCCTCTCCCTCCGGTCCACGAAGTCGTCCGTGTCTTCGGGTTCTACGTCTTTCTTCGGCCTCCTGAGAGCCTTTGCTTCTTCGCCCACGTTCTCACATCAGTTATCACACGCGTTCTTATCTATTGTTTTATTTCTTGTTCTCATCATTTACGTCCTCGTCCTTCTCGTTTTCTGCGTCCTTATCTTCGTCCTCCTCGTCGTCCTTATTTTCGTTCGTCTCCTCATCTTCCTCCTACTCTTTCTCCTCCTCTTCCTTCTATTAATGCTGTTGCTTCTCCGGCTCTTTCTCCTCTTCCATGTCCTCTTCCTCCTCCACCATCTCTTTCTCATATCGTATGACTCATCCCATTTTTCTAGAATGACCTTTATCCGCACTTACCTCGTTTACGTCGGCATCGTATTTGCTCACGTGTACATGAAACATAATAGCGCTAATACGAATTCGTCCTCATGCACATACATACATACATACATACATACGCACATACATACATACGCACATACATACACACATACATATGTACACACGTACATACATACATACACACACATACATACATACATATATACATACACACATATATACGTACAAACACACGTACATACATACGCACATACATGCACACATACATACGTATATACAAACATACATATTTACGTACCTATATATTCGTGTACCTCAATACATACGCACATACATACGTGTCTATATCCATATGCACATAAACACACCTATACACGTGTGCGCATGTACACGTGCGTCTGTCGTACACGTAATACACGCATATAAATAAATGCCCGCACATGCATACATACATGCAGTCACGCGCATATACGCACACCCAAATGAACATACAAAAACACTCGCGCACACACACACACACACACACACACACACACACACACACACACACACACACACACACACACACAGAGAGAGAGAGAGAGAGGGAGCGATAAAGAAAGAAAGAAATAGAGAGATATTCTGTCTACCTTTTCTCCCTGTTCTTCCTCTTCTGAAATAAAAAAAATATTCGTTTGGAAATTATGCAAGGCTTGTAGTAGTGCGATAGTAATATTTCACATTAATAATAAAATTTGTTCTGGACGAAACTTCTGCTTAAAAGATGCATATTGCATCGGGGTGGAGATTTTGTTTGCTTTGCGCTTGAGCCTGTAGGGAAATGACTTTAGTCCGTGACAGGAAGATCAGAAAAAAACGTATCACCAGCATAGGTCCGCTGCCTACGCTAAAAGAGTCCAACGCGAAGTACAGAAACGCGAAATAGAGAAAACACTGGAAATGGAATAATAGAAGGAACTAAATAGTCTTTAGATATGGACAGTTTATATATATATATATATATATATATATATATATATATATATATATATATACATATATATATATATATATATATATATATATACATATATATATATATATATGTGTGTGTGTGTATTAATTTATTTGATGGATTATCTTTTGTTGTTGGTTTTATTCAGGGTTTAGGACGCTCTTGGTCTAGCAGAAGG
>NC_134790.1:29893198-29898198 GCF_046742065.1 Oratosquilla oratoria
GCTAAAATTTGGAGTCCTACTGGAGCTGCTATCCCACATCGGGTTCGTCGCCAACAAGGAGGTGGGGGAGTTATGTTTTGGGCGGGTATCATAGGAGATACATTGGTTGAACCTTTCCGAGTGCCAGAAGGTGTGAAGCTCACAAGCCAAGCATACATATCGTTTTTGGATGAGCATTTGTCCCCTTGGTTGTACGACCTGCCTTTACTTCGTCGACGTCAGCTAATTTTTATGCACGACAATGCTCCATCTCATGCAGCAAAGGCCACGACTTCCTTCCTCGCATCTCTGGGCATCAAGGGAGAGACTCTCATGACTTGGCCGCCTTGTTCTCCTGACTTAAACCCGATTGAGCAGCTTTGGTCAATTTTGAAGAGGGAGGTTTATGAGGGAGGACAACAGTTTACCTCTAAAGATGCCCTCTGGAATAAAATTGTTGCCGTTGCTAGTACCATAAAACCTTCTCAAATCAAGAGATTGACTTCATCTGTTGATAGCAGACTGCTGAGGGTAATTTCAAGGAATGGGAGTTATGTTGATAAATGATTTGATTTTGTGGAATATATCTAGTGAATTCTTCCTTACATGTCATTAATTTTGTTACTTATGATTTGATTTATTGTATTAGATAAACCTGTTAAGCTAAATTGGGATTTCAATACCTTTATATTGTATTTTTACAAACCTGCAATAAAGCGAGAAACAGTGAATATGACTCCAAAATACATAAATGCCTATAACTTAGAAAATATCGTATAGATTTGAAAAATATTTTGGTGGCTTACCTTTTTAGGAGTACTCTCACAGTGTGCAAAATTTCAAACTTTTATTGTTGATATTATTCAAGTTATTAACAAAATTACGATCTGCAATAAAGCGAGAAACACAGTTTATATATATACCGGTATATATATATACATATGTATATATATGTATATACATATATATTTTTTTTTTTTTTTTTCGGTCGTTGCTTTCGCTCCTTTACCTCCATGTGCTTTCCAAACCACTTCCATATGTCTATCATTGATCATTTCTGTTTCTCTCTCCTTGGCTCTTCCTCTCTCTGCACTCCTCTTAATCTTTCCTTTCCAGGTTGTCTTCCTCTCTCCATTCATCTTTTCTTTCTCTTTTTCCCTCCCTTCTTTTCTCTCTTCCTTTCTATTTTCTTCCTCTCTCTCTTACTCTTTTCTTCCTCTCTCCTTTTCTTTTTTCCTCCTCTCTCCCTTTTCTTTTCTTCCTCTCTTCCTTCCTATTTCCTTTCTCGCTCCCTTTTTCTTTTCCTCCTCTCTTCGTGTTTTCTTCCCGTCTCCCTTGCCTTCCTCTCTTCCCTTTAATGCGTAGGTCATTTTGCCAACCAGCCATCCACAGTCTTTCCACATCCCTGCATAAAAAAGCCGGGTTTTGCCGTTTGCCTGCCATACTCACTCGGTTTATATATATTTTCCTTTATATCTTATTTGTTTTTCTCCCTCCACACATACTCTTCAAGTAGTTCTTCTCCAACATTTTTGCTTTTTCTCAGAACGCTCCATATATTTGTGTGTATCTGTGTGTGCCCGCACTCGCGCGCGCGCGTGTAATATATATATATATATATATATATATATATATATATATGTTGGTACATTATGACAAGTTGATGAAGGAATGTGACTGGAGTGAAGCTGGCGGTATACATAGTCTGAGTAAGACCGCGTTCCCTCCTTGGATGTGGGTTACGTTTGGTTGTACAATGGTTTTTAATACAATAGTGATAAAAATACAATAAATTGTTGTGATGTTATTACAAAACAGCTCCGGTGTGTGTGGAATGTTGATCGAGGGTGTAACATTGTAAGTGAAGTGAGTGGTGTAGAAATGTGTGAATCCTAAAAAGTGTCATATGATAACTTATAGTATTAAATAATATAAGGATAAATATCTGGATATTTATCCTTATATTATTTAATACTATAAGTTATCATATGACACTTTTTAGGATTCACACATTTCTACACCACTCACTTCACTTACAATGTTACACCCTCGATCAACATTCCACACACACCGGAGCTGTTTTGTAATAACATCACAACAATTTATTGTATTTTTATCACTATTGTATTAAAAACCATTGTACAACCAAACGTAACCCACCTCCAAGGAGGGAACGCGGTCTTACTCAGACTATGTATACCGCCAGCTTCACTCCAGAGTCACATTCCTCTGAAGAAGCATAGAGCGAAACCGGTCAGGAATAAACTCAGTAACTCGGAACTAGACCCGTGACTTCTTTTTCCACCTTCATCATATATATATATGTATATATGTGTGTGTGTGTGTGTGTGTGTGTGTGTGTGTGTATGATTAAGTAAATAACAACTTGAGTCCTGCAGTGCTTAAATAACTAAACGAGTATATTTCATTACGACTACCTCCTGGAAATCTTATTATTAATTTGATATGCATGCATTTGTCTACTAGTTTATTCATTTACATATTTGGTTGTCTAAAGAAAGCTTTAGATGACACACACACACACACACACGCACACACACACACACACACATATATATATATATATATGTATATATATATGTATATGTATGTATATATATATATATGTATGTCTATATATGTATGTATATATATATGTATATATATATAATATATATATACATAATATGTGTGTGTGTGTATGTGTGTGTATGTATGTCTGATTAGTAGTAGGTGATTTTGTAGTCATTGAGAAAATAATCGCAGTTTGGGGCAAATATCCCGAGTAAAGCCTTCAATGTTGAATAGACTAAGAAGCAAAACGTGAAGACCCACATGCTCACCGGAAAGGGAAAACAAGGAAGAACTTGGCCTCAAAAATCGCCGAAAAACCGTTGACTCCAATAACCGAAGGCCGAAAAAAAAGAGAAGGCTGAGAACGACTAACCGAAAGCCCACAAGTAGCAGAGAGCAGCCAAGGGTCTAGGACAAGGAAGGTGAGGAGGAAAAAGAGGAGGAGGAAGTGGAGGAGGGAAAGAAGAGTAAAGGAGCATAATAAGGGGAGGAGGAAGATGCAGAGGAGGGGAGGACGGGAAGAAGAGTAAAGCAACAGAAAGAAGAAGTGGAATAAGAAGAGGAAGGGGAGGAGGGGAAGACTAGCAAAGGAGTAGAAAGAAGAAGCGGAATAAGATGAGGAGGTGCAGAGAGAGAATGCAGAATAGGAGAAGCAGGAGGAGGAAGAATAGGAGGAGGAGAAAAAGTAGAAGAAATGGGAGGAGGTGCAAGAAGAGTAAAAAGAGGAGAAAATAGAAGTGGATTAAGAGGAGGAGGAAGAAGAAAAGAAGGAGAAAGGAGATGGAAGAAGGTGCAAGAAGAGTTAAAAATAGGAGAAAGTAATAGTGGATGACGAGGAGGAAGAAGAAGAGGAGAAGTGAAGGATAAGGAGAAAGAAGAGGAGAAGAGAGACGGAAAAGAAATAAGAGGAGAGCACGATAAAGAGCAAAAAGAGGTGGACAAGGAGGGCATGGAGTCACGTCGGGCGGACAGCAAAGCGTTTTTTTTTTTTTTTTTTTTTTTTTTTCTCGTTGTTGGTTCTGCTAATACTGCTTTATTGTCGGTATTGTTATTGTTATTGTTATTCTTGTTTCTACTCCTGCTGTTGTTGTTACTGGAGGAGTGTGATTTTTCATGGCTGCTGCCAAGGTAATTTCAGGAGTGAATAAAAAGTATATGCATATCTAACTGGAAAGGGGATTACAAAAGTTTCTCTGCTGCTTCCCACGTGAACTTTAGATAATGTAACAACCCACTGGATTTGGCAACACAAAATTCACAATGAGGTGTGTGTATGTGTGTTTGTATTTCCGTTTGTGTATGTGTACGTGTGTGCATGTGTGCGTGTGTGTGTATGTATATGTGTGTTTGTATGTGTTCGCGTGTACTTTTTTACGTGTACTTGTGTGTGCGTTCACGTGTGTGTGTGTGTGTTTGCTAATATAACTGTGTGTCAGTGTGTGCACATGCGTTTACTAAATCATATATAATTGGACTCTTCAGAGGTCCCTCTTTGTCTCCATCCATCAAACTGGGCTTTGTATATTTTTATTTATCTATTTGTTTATTTATTTATTTGTTTATTTTTCTATTGGACGTTTCCTCTTTTAAGCTGTTGCATAATTTGACATAATGGTGTGAATTTTTTCTGATATTATTGTAACTTTTTTTTTGTGATACTGTGCCAGTCTTTATTTCCAAATCACGAAATCATATCTATTGCTATTTCCTACATTTCTCATTCATCTGTACCCTGGAAGCATTTCCTCTTTCTTCTTTCTCCTTTCTTTTATGAAGGACATTTCGTGTCCCTGATTTTTTCAAACATGGCTTGCCTGCTGTGCTGGAGCCGAATTAAGTTGATGTTCTTTGTGTTCTCTTTTTTCTTGTTTATATGTTTTGTGTATGCATGCTTGCGTTCCTTTGTGTCTGTGTGTGCGTGCATATACATATTCATAGATTTCTCACCTTTATGTTCATCTTAAAAACACTTTTCCTAGATTTTAAACACTTTTTTTTTAAACTTCCTACAACTGAATAGAATCTTTAGGATCCCTTGGTACCAATCGTATTCGATAATATGGAACATTTATATTTCTTTGTATATTTTTTTGGTAATTTTTTATTTAAATTCCAATCACTATGTCAAGTTTCATGAAGTCACCTCTAAGATGCGGACAAGTGCAAATACACTCACGCATATTCATTCATTCATGTACACGTATATGTTTACAAACAAGCTTACATAAACACACGTATGTAGATTAACGTACATGAACACTAAAACCCACATGTAACATAAACAGACACACACACTCACGCACATACACATGTAAACACACCACACACACGCAAACACACCACACACACGCAAACACCACACACACGCAAACACCACACACACGCAAACACCACACACACACACACCACACACACACACACACACACACACACACACACACACACAC
>NC_134790.1:29910698-29930698 GCF_046742065.1 Oratosquilla oratoria
GTACCTAGTATCTGTGAGAGTGATACCCATGGATAGTGTCTTTGGCGATAACACTCATGAAGATATTAAGTATGAGAATAGTATGTGTGGATAGTCATAGAAAACAGAGTAATATATCAGGAGAGAGAATTCTACTATCCATTCAGTGAGTTGAGAGATAATTAGTTGGTGAAAGGACGATACCAAGATTCTTAAGGACTACGATACGAGTCCCTGTACCGCTCTAGATTTCCGATTCCGATACCTGCAATGATTATGGTTCTTGGTTATTTTCAGGCCCTGCAATTGGTTCGGGAAACAAAACTTATGAACAAAGTAGATTTATTCTTCATTTATTGGAGTCGGAAGTTTAGAGCAGTATCGGGACTCGTGTCGGAATCGCTAATTTTTTTTTTTTTTTTTTTAATCGTCCCATCACTAGAAAAATTGGTAACCGGAGAGGAGGGATAGAACTTATGGACAATATAAAATTAATTGAAAAATATGATGCAAGGTAACTAAATGCTGCAAATTATATTGAGTGAGTGTGTTAGTGATGTATTTAAGAATATAAGAACATAAAGGAGATTGCAATAGATCATAAGGTCTACATTAGGCAGTTCCATGTCTCATTTATAGTGCATGAAATGATCAAGCACAGGTGGTGGTGGCGAATCAATTCTGCTTAGGGCCCCATAATGGCTTGGGTCGGCCCTGATCCAGATTCTGAATGAAATCGTCCGAAGAATTTGCATGATAAACAAAAACATCCTGGTTCAACTGTTTATATATTTCAGTCAGGGCTGCCAACAGGTAAACGGAACTGTCACATTGATTTGCCGGTTTTGATGGCGCATTGAACGAAAAGCAGGGACACTATCGAAACTTTCGCATGGCTTTGTCGGTTGTGATCACACACTGAGCGAAAGCATGAGACAAAGCTGAGTCTCTCATTCATTCTATTTCTCTCTCTTGCTCTTTCCGTCTTTCTCTTTCACTCGCTCGCTCTCTATCTCTCTTTCTCATTCACGAGCTCTCTCTGTCTCTTTCTATCTCTCTCTCTCTCTCTCTCTCTATCAATCTATCTCCTTCTCTCCCTCTCATTCATACGTTCGTTCATTTGTGCTCTATTCTCTCTCTCTCTCTCTCTCTCTCTCTCTCTCTCTCTCTCTCTCTCTCTCTCTCTCTCTCTCTCTCTCTCTCTCTCTCTCTCTCTCTCTCTCTCTCCTTCAGTCGTTCGATCGCTTACTCTCTATCTTCTCTCACTCTCTCTCTGTCTGTCCGTCTCCTACGTCACCTGGTACGCAGGGGACACGGGCCCACTCACCAAACCGTCCATCCAATTTTATCCAACACAGCTTTCCTTTCCAGCCAATTTCTCTCACCGTATCACTTTTCTTTTTCCCTCGTAAAAGGTAGAAAGAAAAAAGTGTCGTGGGAATCCCCCTATCGTTCCCCCCCCAATTTTTTTTTTTTTTTATAAAATGCATACACAGAGGTGTGAAAGAAGGCTTTTCTGTCAATTCGCTTAACGTAACATTTTCCTTCTCTTCCTCCCCCAACTTCCCTCCCCTTTCCCCCCTCAACCATCCCGTAAAAAGTAGATAAAAATATCATGGACCTCCCTCACCCAAGTAAAAAGAATGTTAAGGAAAAAGAATAAAAAGAATTGAAGGTACATTGACACCTTCCGATGGAAGAACAGGCTTTTGAAAATATTTATCTATTTATTTGTTTGTTTATTTGTGCTTTTATCTATTCTTACCTATCGATTTACCTATTTAACAATGATTACTGAACATTTTTGACCCACGCAGAGATTTTATGATACAAAATTCAAATTACTTGTCAGGCATTTTTTCTTTTATCTATTCATGACTTAGCTCTAAGGCAATTAATACATACGAAAACATCACGTACTCGACCAAAAAAAAAATAATATTGACGCTATGAGAACCGTTGCGTGAGTCAGAACTTTTGCTCGTGACTGTACGTGTTCCTGTGGCCACAAGATTCAAGAGAGCTAGAAACTGTCCAGGAGTTTGCAAAAAGAGAGAAAGAAAGAAAGAAAGAAAAAGAAAAGTGGGGGAGAGGCATAGCATATTTTCACCGAAAGTTCGATGAAAGATTGATGAGTTTTGGTTTTAAGTATGGCTCATCGTCAAAGTTCCCGAACTAGTCTTTAGTAACACCCACGAACTAAAATAGATCGCCTTGACGTCATCTAAAACGAATTAAGAAAATTAGATACGACGGAGTTGAATTAGTCCTTGGAAGTAGTTGAATTTCCTCCGAGCCGCGGAATATAGTTATCTTTCTAGCCAGACCAAGTTAGATAAACCATTCAAGAGAAATGAAAAGGCGAAAAGAAGAGATAAGAATGAAGGAGTAGAAGTTGGTGATGAATCAGACAAGGTTCCGGAGCGAGAGCCAAAGGAATCTAAGGTCAAAGAACAGCTATTTACATGCGTGCTTGCGTCTGTCTGCGCGCGCACACAAACACACACTCTCTCTCTCTCTCTCTCTCTCTCTCTCTCTCTCTCTCTCTCTCTCTCTCTCTCTCTCTCTCTCTCTCTCTCTCTCTCTCTCTCTCTCTCTCTCTCTCTCTCTCTCTCTCTCTCTCTCACTCTCTCTCTCTCTCTCTCTCTCTCTCTCTCTCTCTCTCTCTCTCTCTCTCTCTCTCTCTCTCTCTCTCTCTCTCTCTCTCTCTCTCTCTCTCTCTCTCTCTCTCTCTCTCTCTCTCTCTCTCTCTCTCTCTCTCTCTCTCTCTCTCTCTCTCTCTCTCTCTCTCACCTCTCTCACCCCTCTCTTTGTGTGGGTGTGGGTGTATGTGTGCATGTTTCAGCACGGCCTTCGATCACGCGTTGAATTTGTGATCGAGAGCTATTACCCTCCCTGATGAGAGCTCAGAACTCTTACATGGTCCAGTGTATGAGTGATACTGTGAACACGGACACACACACACACACACACACACACACACACACACACACACACACACACACACACACACACACACACACACACACACACACACAATCTTCATCCATACAACTCCTTGCTCACCAAGGAGCTGGAGTGCCGGCTCGTGGTGCAGCGATGCTGGTTTATTTTATTTATTTTTATTGATTGATTTATTTATTCTAGCACAGGGCTGGACTTGAACTCAGATCGCTAGATTAGCGATCGAGAACGGCACCACTGCCCCGTGGTATCGATGTGTGTGTGTGTGTGTGTTTGTGTGTGTGTGTGTGTGTGTGTGTGTGTGTGCGTGTATGTGTGTGTGTATGTGTGGTGTGTGTGTATGTGTGTGTGTGTGTGTGTTTGGGCGCATATGTGCGTGTGTGTATATTTTCCAAGGTATATTACTCGTAGATGTCGCAGTTCCCCTTGCATAGTGAATGTGCGAACCCTATACTAGAAGAGGAAAACAGTACTATTGATTTGACGTTTTATAGTCTTCTTTCAACATTTCAAAATAGGTTAATCATGATACTGTTATGATGTTGAATAATATCAATGAATAATAGTCTTAGGATGTAAATTGTTTACAATTAGATGTATAACAAACTAAGTATAAATTACAAAACAACATTCACATATGGATTACTGATAATAAGATTGATATAACGTAAACATACGATGGCATATTTACAGTATGATATATAATAAAGTAAATGTGATGTATAGGACAATGTTTACATATGGATAAATAATATTAATATTATCTTGTGGAACAATAACAACGAATTGTAAGCTCATGGTATATACTGTAGTGTTTACAGTCAAATTTGGATGATCACTGGCCGAGCGAGTTAGGGTGTCGTTACTTGCGGCGAAGGTCGAAGTGATGGTGGTTCGAAGCCTGCCACCGGCGAGTTGAACTAAGGGCGTGGCTCATTAAATTGCACTATACAAAGCCCTCTGTAAGGGTCACCGCCTTACCCTCATGATAGAGGAGAGTTTATGACGTTAAACCAAATCAATCAATCACCCATCAAATTTACGTTAGAAATGAGGAGTTGAAAATTGGGTCTATCAAGATTAAAGGCATGTTGTTTTACCAACAAAGGAAAAACTCTGGTTTATGAAAAAAATTCTTTGACTGAATTTGAAAAGTATTATGAAACGTGAATTATTTTTCCAAAAGCGAATTAATTCCACAATTAAAAGTTGAAAAATTCCTCATTCTCTTTTTTCATTTCAGTGCTCTCCCTATGTCAACAAAGCCTACAGATTCGAAACCAGATTTTGGTAATACTGGAAAATTTATAAGATAGGGAGGGAGGGGTGAAAAGCGAGATGTATAAGAAAGATTCCATTTCATT
The DNA here is from genome assembly GCF_046742065.1 of Oratosquilla oratoria. Lineage (NCBI taxonomy): Eukaryota > Metazoa > Arthropoda > Malacostraca > Stomatopoda > Squillidae > Oratosquilla > Oratosquilla oratoria. The sequence goes on from NC_134790.1 coordinate 29,915,006, forward strand.
CTATAATTCATTAAAACTGGAACGAATCTTTACAGCGTTGCGCCACGTGTGGCAATGGAACCTGCCCTTGTTCCCCGGACGCTTGGGGTGGAAACTGCGGGAGAGACAAACAGAGAATTTGCATTAAGAGTAACAATGATTTCGGGTCCCGGTGAGGCGCAGGCAAAGCGACGCACGTCGGAGGCAACGCGACTGACGAGGAGAGGCGAGAAATAAAGAGGTGAAAAAAAAGCGCACACTAGGTCGCTTGAAAAGGGTATGAAATGAAGGAATAAAGGAAAGGAAAAGGGTTGGTGATTTTCTTTTTCTTGGTGCAAGAGGAAGTACTGTCACAATACTCATTTTTGTTGTACATACACAAACTTTCATGCATATAACATATGTGTACATAGAAAAACCGACGAGTTAAACACCACAGAAAAACGTAGGTGAACACAAATCATTCAATCAATCAAATCAGCAATCCTGAGTCCACTGCTAAACAAACGTCTCTTTCATAGTATTCTATGATTCATACGACCGCGCCAACCTCTGCCACGTCACTCCTGCAAATTTCTCTATCTCGTCTCTCCACTTTCTGTCTGGTCTCCCTCTTCCACGCTTACCATCTCGCGGCGTCCACTCGGTAACACACTTGCTACATCGCTCATCAATCGTTCGCGCTAACTTACCTGCCCAATTCCACTCATTCTCTTTTATCGCCTCCACAATATCCTTCACTCTAGTCTGCTCTCTCACCCAACTTGCTCTCTTTCGGTCTCTCAGCGTTATTCCCATCATTCATTGATTTCTTTATTCTCCTATGTTCATTCCTTAGCTTTGTCTCCATCGCCTTCGTCGATTCACACGACCGCACGAACCTCAGCCACGTCACTCCTACAAACTTCTCTATCTCGTCTCTCCATCTTCTTCTGTGCGGTCTCCCTTTTCCACGCCTCCCATCTCGCGGCGTCCACTCAGTAACACACTTGCTCCATCGCTCATCAGTCGTTCGTGTTAACTTACATGCCCAATTCCATTTCCTCTCTTTTACCGCCTCCACAATATCTTTCACTCTAGTCTGCTCTCTCACCCAACTTGCTCTCTTTCGGTCTCTCAGCGTTATTCCCATTATTGATCTCTCCATTCTCCTCTGTGCATTCCTTAGCTTTGTCTCCATCGCCTTCGTCAGTTTCGAAGTCTCACATCCGTAGATTATTGCTGGCAGAATGCACTGATTGTAAACTTTACGTTTCAAACATAAGGGTAGAGAGCCTCTCAGGCTTTTATTATACTCACCAAACACTATCTAACCAGCTGTAATACGCCTTCTTTTCATTATAATGATTTTCGGTCACTTTCACCATCTGGCCTAAATAATTACACTCTTCAACTTCTTGAAGACTCTCACAATCGATTATAATCTCTTTACTTTGGAATTTCGTGTTGAACATTACTTTGGTTTTACTCTTATTAATTTTCAAACCTACTTGTTCAGATCAGTCAGCATATCTTGCAAGTCTTCTGCTCCTTCTGAAATAAGAATAATGTCATCTGCAAATCTTAGGTGGTTAAATTATTCGCCATCAATCTTCAAACCTTCAATCTTCAAACCTTTCTCTTCCCAATTGAATCTTCTGAAAATCTCTTCCAAACAAGCTGTAAATAATTTGCGTGAACTTGTATCTCCTTTCCGTGCTCTTTTCTCGATCTTGATCTTCTCTGTATCTTTATATAGTCGAATTACAGCGCTACCTTTCATATAGATATTTTCTAGAACCCTTAGTGAGTTTAGTATTTCTATTTTTTTTAGTCATATGTATATATATATAATATTATATATATATATATATATTTATATATATATACACGTGTATGTATATATCTATATGCATATATATATATAATATATATAAATGTATAAATATGTATATACTTATATGTTTATATATATACATATATATGTTTATATATATATACATGTTTATATATATATACATGTTTATATATATACATATATATGTATATATATATATACATATATATATATATATATATATCTATATATCTACAATAAAGGCTAGGTTTTTCAATTTGACTAAAAATTAATTCCTCTACAGTCCCCATGAATAAATTGGCAAACAGTACACCAAGGGGGGATCCCATGGCAACTCCATCAATTTGGCGGTAGTGTCCCACATATATATATATATATATATATATATATATATATATATATATATATATACATGTGTATATGTATAAATATATATAGCCCCCAATCATCGCTTTCTCTCAATATGCACATGGCATACATATAGAAAAAATATAAAATTCACTGCACATCTCTCTATATATACTAGTAGCAGGTGGTACACAATTGCATTTTCACGTCTATCGATATATTAGTTCGATACATTGTGAAACTGTTCGAACTTTTTCAAATTATAAAGATAAGTGATTGTGCCATTATTCTCTGGATTCTCGAGGCTGACTGAATTCGCATATTAATATGATTTTACTTATTTACATTGTTCTAGCCTCAAGCATTTGATGTGAAATGATTTATTCTGCCTTAGTATTAATAGAGTTGATGTGTCCATTACCACCTATTATCTTTACCTACAACTACCAATAATTTCTGCGCTCACTATATGATTACTAAGTCTTTTCCATTTGTTGACCAATGTATCGGTAAACTAATTCTTGCCTATTCCCTTTTTAAATCTAAATTTGTTCAATAAATCTGTCACTGGAAGTCATACCCTGTTGTCGTATTATAATGATCTTATCTGTATCACCCTTTTTAAAGCATTGATTCACTTGAACACTTCTGTCAGATCACCCCGCACTCTGCGTTTTACTAGAGAATGTAGATTATGGTGCCTAAGCCTGTCGTCGTGAAGTAAATTTCTGAGCCCATGTATCATTTTGGTCAGTCTCTTTTCAGATTCTGGTAAATTTATATCCATTCTGTTGGACAGAGATCAAAACTATACTACATACTCAAGGATGGGTCAAACTAACGCCGGATAGCGTTTGACAACTAACTCTGCACTTTTATTTGCAACCGCCCTAACATTGAAACCTAATGCTATATTTGTTGTAATCCTGGCGCTAATGCACTGTATTCTGGATTTCAGGTCAGGGCTTGCTAGCACTCCCAAGTCTTCCTCGTACTCGGTCTTCTCTAAAAAGGTGTTATATAAGCTATATATATATGCTTTCTAGTTCTTGTAATCCTACGTTGAACACATTTTGAGATAGTTCATTGGCCATTTCACCGACTATTTGAGCAATTTGATATAATCTTACTGTAGTATTCGGGACTCTTCTCCTGACCTGATTTGGCGTCCTATTTTAGTGTCGCCCGCCCGCAAACTTACTAACATTACCAGTAAGTCCATTGTTCAAGTCGTATATATACATAATGAACAATAAAGGTTCCGTAATAGAGCCCTGGGGAACTCCACTAGTAACAATTCCCCTTTTGAATTTTACACCGTTGATTGTGACCAGATCTTTTCTGTCACTGATTCATATATGCGGTTGTGTGAATGTTAATACATGTCTTTATACATACATATATGTATATATATATACATATATTATATATATTATATATAATATATATATATAAATGTATATGTATAAGTATATACTTATATGCATATATGTCTGTATGCAAAGATAGTGCAATATGCATATATGTATATAATATGTATATGTATAAATGTACAATTTTTTTGTATATATAAAAGTTCATATATGTGTATAACCATAAATAAATTCTACAGTTCACTTATTAAACTATCATTATTAAATCATGACATGCTCACTAAATACGTTTCTACAAATTCCAGCTTCGTTCGGCGCAATGAATAGCCTATGACCTTAAGCGAGGGGTTGAGTGGGAGAGTTGTCAAGTTTACAATAGATTGTAACTTGTCCGAAGGAACTCGTAAATGGAGGATTACCATCCTCCTCAGGGTAGTCTACGTGGGCGATGGGAGTGTCAAGGCCATTGGCATAGGCATTAGTCATGCGGGAGGCATAGCAGTGAGTGAGGAGAACACTTAATGTAGTTAAATCCCTCGGTACCATTACCTGTGAAAGCGTTCTGGCTTGGCGAGGCCTCGGAAGAAACTTTGCCCGGAGTTGTCGTCTCAGGGTGGATGTGGCCTTTCACTAAGCCAAGAGAGAGATTGTGGGTGTTGGGAAGGCGGAGGAAGTGTAGTAAGTCCCTGTTCACATTAGCGGTTCAGTGGCACAAAACCGCGCACTTTTTCCTTGACGATGTGATACCGCCGCGGTTTCCGTGCGGTTGAAACAGCTGATGTGAACAGGGCAAAAGAGCGTTTGGTTCTGTGTAACCAGAGTTTTTGTCCTTCAGTACATGTGTGTGTGTATATATAATATATATATATATATATATATATATATATATATATATATATATATATATATATATATGTTTTTTTGTTTATCTATTTAACTTATTTGTATATTAATGAATGTATTTCTGTATTTGTTCATATTTTTCTAGTCTTCATTTTTCATGTATACATAAATATATACATGTATGTTTATGATTGTGTTATGTTTACAGTTGTAAAAGGATACAGAATGACTCTCGTCCATAGGGACGTCACAAAAGTCCCTAAAATATTGACTGCGTAAAACATAGGTATTGATTAGACAATATGGGAATTGATCAGACAATATGGGAATTAGTCGAGTTGCCTGAACGTAATGAAGGGGTTTATTAAGTAGGTGTTCCGAGAACGTTCCATACAAACAACCAACGTTTCGCAGGATGGGTAAAAATAAATTAACTGCAGCTACAAAGAGAAGCTTATTTGCGGAATATATTGGAGAGGAGTTGCAAACAGTTTGCATTTGAGCATTACAAATGCTAAGGGATTTTGAACATGTGCGCAGGATCACGTTGGAGTAAGTGTTTGCACATACATACAGAAACATAAGAACCTTTGTGTAAATATAAACAACGAAGAATGTATATACGCGCTAAGACAAACAGGTACACATGCAAATATACTTTATAGATCGCACAGACCCACGCACACAAACAAATGCGGAAAAAGTCGAGGAATATATACTCGTGAGAATATAGATACGAGTTTATAATGTGCGTGTGTGTAAGAGTAATTCACACCTGAGTTCATCCACACACAAAAATACGCATTATAATATGTACATGCTCTAGTAGACACACACACACACACACACACACACACACACACACACACACACATACAAACACACACACGCATACACACACAAACACACATACATACAAATATGCACACACACACACACACACACACACACACACACACACACACACACACATATATATATATATATATATATATATTTATATAATATATGTATGTATGTATATATATATGTATATATGCAAGGGGGGACGGAGAGGGGGGTCGCCGATTGAATGAAGCGGCCTTGCTGTGGATGTGCTGTGTCTTGCGACACTGCTTCTGACCCAGGGCGGTGGACAAGGTGCAGGGATGACCCGTCATCCAGGAGGTGCTCAGATGAGAGGGAGGGTGGGAGGGGTGTGGAGTGTATTTAGGGATGAAATCTGTGGGAGTGTTTTTATGCCTTTCCCTTTTTGGCTACCTCCCTTGAAAGGGGGAAAAAGCCTTGGTATATGTATGTATGTATATATACATATACATATATATACATATACGTATGCATATACATATACATATACACACACTTCCTCCAGCTGTTAGTTCAACGATATTTCCTCCTCTACTTTCACCTGTTTATTCTGCACTTTTGATATCCCATTCACTGTAAACTGATAAATGATAACCTTACCTAATTCCTTACTTCTCTTGTCATTGGTAATTAGTTTATCGTCTTAATTTCTTACTTCATTTTTTCATTCATGTATTTGTTTATTTTTCTATTTCATTTATAATTTCTGTTATAAATTTATTATTTATTTATTTATATATCCATCCACCCACCCATCCATCCATCCATCTATTCATCCATCCCCTTGGCAGTGACCTTCGTTGCTAGTATTATGGACTATCAATGAATGTGTAAGTCACATCAAATACCCCAGAGAGACAGCCACACCTCTTCAGACTTTCTCTTCTCCGATTAGCAAACAACTTTGTCTGGAGAGAGTTCTCTTTTTGGTCTTAGTTAAATAAGATTAGCTAATCAAGTTTTTCTGTGATATATATTCAGACGTGGTAGGTCCCATTTTTAAGAAAAAATATCCTTTTATATACTCAAAACCTTTTTTGGATACAGCCAGGGATCTCGCTTTTTTTTTAATGTGTTATTGGTGTTGTCTCTTTACTAATGTTACTTTAAATTATTTTACTAATGTTCTTGCCTGTGTACCAAGTGCACTTGTTTGAAAGCGACGTTCTCTTACCTGAGTGTAGACTTGATATCTCTTGACATTTGGTAAGGCAGACTTAGAAAACAGTATCAGGTATTTGCCTTAAAAGACCATGTTAAGTATCTTGAGCCACACTTTTACCAAACTCCCCCTCACTTTATTAGTTTATTTTTATTTATTTATTTTCTATATGATGTAGAGAATATTAGATGCCAATTTATGAGAGCAAAATGTAAAAGAGTGTGCTTTTTTTCAGCTGTACCATGTCCTCATTAAACGTGGCGGCACACTAGGCATGTCTCGCTAGCATGTTATTTGCCTTTACCATTTCATTTGAGTAGAAATGACTTCGGTGACGATCTTTTGTTTTTCAAATGGTCAAATGTCAAATTACTCTGGCGTCATGTAGCGAGAAGTTGAATGACGAAATAAGAGAAGTTAAACCTAAAATACGAGTGTTAGACACATTGTTGAGATATTCTTACGGAAGTCTGGCATAGTGTAAGCGAAGTAATTTCTACTCAAAGTTGCAAAAGCAAGTAGCATGGTAGCCTAGTGTGCCGTCAATTTTAGATATAATATATTGTCAGAAAACCCTTACTTTTATCCTATAGCTTGTAACTTTTTTCTAAAGCACAAGGTTCATTGTACACATGATGAAATACACTGAGGTATGTACAAAGTCCTTGTAGAAAATATACTGTTTACGAGTATACTTTTATACACGATAACGATACAAACATAAACTTAATCATGGTTTATATGTTTCGCCTGTCTGTATGTCTCATAACTTGACAGTAAATTTCTATGTAGTGTGCACTTTCTACACCAGTATTCATTGACTCTTAAGAAAGAAAAAGTATGTAAAGCATACCACTTGCAAGAAATTATTAGCAATTGAAGTTGCGAACTCATTATCTGATTGCCGGAGATTCACTTGAGAGTTGAGAATCTTCGCCCGGAGTTGATTAGATGCGGAGCCTTGAGTCGGAGCAAGCGTATCAGCGATCCTACCACCTAGCGTCGATCGCATTAATATGACAATACACGGAGCGGTTCCTCCGTAGCTGATACGTATTGATATTGATCCCAGAGAAGGGAAGGTATTACAGGAGTGGTGTGAGTTGGAGTATAGTTCCTTGATTAGATATAGGAGTTTAGGTTCAAACCAGCAAAGCCTATACGCTAACACGCTATGTTATCCTATATTTTGTAGCGATTCCAATAAATTGAGGGTAATACAGGAGTGATGTGGATTGGAGTCTAGTTCCATGATTAGATATAGGAGTTCAGGCTCAACCCAACAAAGCTTACATGGCAAATCTACGAGTATATGTTATTCTATATTTTGTAGTGATGGACGATACCAACATTCATAACAATTCTCATACGAGTTCCGATACCTTATCTAAACTTCCGATTCCAATAAATGATAAATAGATGTACTTTGTTCGTATGGAAGTCTAAGAGGCCGTGCAGTTAATATCTTAGACCAAGAAAGCAGAGGTTAACTTATCTAAATCGAATGATGTAGTTTAAGCCCAAAGTAAACACTTCAAATGTTTTTTTTTTCTTTAAAGAATAAAAAGAGTTCTGTCTGAATAAAAGTGTTTGGCTCTAAAACGAGTAAAGTCAACAAAGGAGTTAAACACTTCAGTAAAATTTGACGTTAAAATGATGTGTATTAAAGTGAGAAAGTTTGCCAAGTTAATTGACTGCAGTCGTTAACTTCTTCCCCAAATACAATCGTCCATAAACCGTTTTAACTACATCCGGTTTTTTTGTCGTCTAGATAAAAGGAATATTATCCCATCCACTTGAAGCAGATATTCTGCCATCCAGTATAAGGGGTATTATACTGTTCTGGCAAAGGGGGTATTAGCCGTCTGGGTAAAGAGGATATTAGACCTCCGGACCTTTGTATGAAAGAGGTCACCCTACCTAAATGAAATGAATTGATGTCACTTTAACGTCATTAAAGAGATTATAGAAGATGGCACTGAGGTACAGAGGTGAAATGTACTTGTACTTTAGCAATATTTTATTCTTAGTCCCTGGCTGCTCCTAGTACGTGAATATATATATATATATATATATATATATATATATATATATATATATATGTGTGTGTGTGTGTGTGTGTGTGTATCTGTGCTGTTACTGTAAAAGTATGCACTAAGCATAGAAACAGAAGGTTTTAGCAATAACAGCAACATCAACAGCAGTGCTAGCAAGTAGCCACTGCCAACAAAAATCTCCACCAACAACAAAAATAAACACCACCACAACCCATCAAAGGCACCACTACCAACAACATCGGCCAACACCAACAGTCACCACCACCAAGAACCAAAACCAACAACAACAGCAAAAGCTGCAAGACCTGCTACCGACATCAGTCTCTACCATCAACAATTGCCACCACTACCAACAAGAGCCACCACCACCGATAACAACAATAACAACCCAGTCTCTTCCAAGCTCCAAAAGAGTGAGTAGCCAAACTACAAGCGGAGCAGACACTGGAGCAGAGAGTACCAAGGCGGCAGCACCATCCACCCATAATCTCGGATAAATGACATTATCGTATACTTTTGAAATCGGAGCTGACCTTGATGTCTGTAATAGACTCTTCCTGTACGTGACTCGCCTCTTAACAACAACCAAACACTTGTGGTCAATTTGAACGCAGTTAGGGAAAGAATAAATAGAAATAGATAAATAGAAATGAAAGATAATTGGATAAATAAAAAATGGAGCGGAGGAGGGAGAATTGGTTTACTTTGTAAGTATTTACTTTGATGATAACTTTGATAATCATAACTTGACCTTTGCAAAGACAGTTCAATCGTCCTTATCGTGACAGCATTGGTGGAAATCTTCATATATTTTTCTAGTCTCACTTGAGGCGGTTTCGTTATCTTCAGAAAGCTTCTAATACCTCAAGTCTCCCGACGCACAAGGAACCCTCCTTCAATAAAGCATCTAACACCAATAAATACGGAGCTTCTTGAGTGTTACATTTTCCTTCGTCCAACACCTGAATACTTCATTCAACTATGAGAAATCCCTCGGCCTAGAAAGGCTCACAAAGAAACAACCGAAAATGATTCGCGTGGAGGAACAGCTCAACGGAAACCAGACAGCCACTACGAAGGCTTGGCTTTGCGAGGGGCGCCATCTTGCTCCAGACAACCAAACTCAAAATCACCCATCGACGGCTCCCCGAGGACAGGTGCCGCTATCCATCGATTCAAAACCTCTTCGCCAGGAGTTAGAGGTGGAGACGGGAGGAGGAGGAGGAGGAGGAGGAGGGGAAAGAAGAATAAGAGGAAAGGAAGTAAGAGGAAAAGAAAGGAATAGGAGAAAAAGATGAGAGGTAGGACAAGATTAAAGAGGATGAAGAGGAGAAGGAGGAGAAAAAATAGAGGAGGAAGAAAAAAAAGAGATGAGGCGAAGAATGAAAAGAGGACGAGAACGGTGAGAAAAAGGGGAGAAGGAAAAGGAAAATAAAGAGAAAGAGGAGGACGAGGAGTAGGAAGTGGAGGAGGTAGAAGAGGACAAAAAAAAAAAAGAGGAGAAGGAGGAAGAGGGCGAGAAGGAAGACAAGGAAGAGAAGGTGGAAGAGGAGAAGAAATAGGAAGTAAAAGAGAACGAAAAAAAAAAAGAGAAAGAGGAAATGAAGGAAGAGGAAAAGAAAGTGGAGGAGAGAGGAAATCCTTTACCTGTAGTACTTTCCCCCGGATCCAAGTAATCTATAATGGACTGTTCCAGTCTCTTAGAGCCATTGTATTCAGGGGTTCTCCCCAGGCCTTCCCAAGCCTCTTCCTTACCCCTAACCTCTTCCCTTACATCCTCCCTAAATCCTTTTGTATCCATAACCCCCCCCCTTCTCATAGTCTCTAGACCCATCACCCCTTCCTTCATACTCCAGCATTCCTCTTTCTTAATTGCATTTTTTACATTACTGGCTCCTTCTGAAGTTTTCAAGAGATGTTTCATTTATAGATTTTTTCTGTCTAGTGAAACTTTATTTTCTTGCCGATAGACCTTTCGTGGATTGATAGGGTTCATGTTAAAACCATCACATTAATTGCAAATATTATGAGAAAAATAGAATTAAACTGTCTTGTTTCTTTTCAATAAAACCAAAATCAACTTGATTTTAGGCACAAAATAACATTAAAACCCAGAAAAACAGAATTACACTAAAATGAAAATTTCGATTATACTCTGAGATAATTTATGACAATGCACACAATTCAGTTCAGCTGTGGATGACTGTTGGAAGTGTGGGTGAGTGAATGTCATCCACTCCAGAAACCCTCGTGCTGTTCCTTGGGTAGCTGTGGATGAATGGTGGATGTGTGGATGTCATCCACTCAAGAAACCCTCGTGCTGTTCCTTGGGTAGCTGTGGATGACTGGTGGATCTGTGGATGTCATCCTCTCCAGAAACCCTCATGCTGTTCCTTGGGTAGCTGTGGGTGACTGGTGAATGTGTGGATGTCATCCACTCCAGGAACCCTTGTGTTCCTTGGGTAGCTGTGGATGACTGGTGTATGTGTGGATGTCATCCTCTCCAGGAACCCTTGTGCTGTTCCTTGGGTAGCTGTGGATGACTGGTGGATGTGTGGATGTCATCCACTCCAGGAACCCTCGTACTGTTCCTTGGGTAGCTGTGGATGACTGGTGAATGTGTGGATGTCATCCACTCCAGGAACCCTCGTCTCGTTACTCTGGTGGCTCCCCCACGTCGTTAAACGATTACCTCTGCACCACGCTTCCCCGGATCTGTCTATCATTCTGTCTGTCTCCCAGTTTCTATCCTGTCATTCCGTCCGCCTGGACTGTTTTTCTGTTTCTAGCCTGTCGTCTGACTGGTATGCCTGTTTGTATGTGTCCTATCATTACGTTTGTCTGGTGTGTCTTTGTGTCTTGTTATTCCTATTGTATGGCCTGTATCTTTTTCTTTGTTTTGTTGTTTCGTCTCTCTGTTCTGTCTCTTTCCGCTGTGATTTAGTTCTTTTCCTGTCTGTCCTCTTTCTTTCTGTTACCCTATTATTTTTGCCCTGGGTGTCATAAATTGTATTATTCTGCCCCTACTCGTACATCTTAGCCATTGTGTGATCTGACTTGAGTTTTCTTTAAGACCTCGTTGTCTGAAACTAAGATTTTATTAGATTTTACATTTATGTTTGCATTATTTGTCATATGTGTCATATGCATTATTTGTCATATGTATCTTTGATTATAGGTTCCTGCACTTTTATACATTGTACTAACAATGTTCTGTTATAATACCAATACTGATCATATATATGTTTTCAAAAAAGATTCTTGCAACTTTTATTCTATTTACAGACATTTGGAGCCTTAGTTTTCCTTCGTTTCCCGTTGTTTCTTTACTTAAGTTTTTTAATGTCCCAATGGAAATTATTGATTTACTTTTGGTTAGAGAAAGGCTATTTTAAGCATATTAGGAAAAGGGCATTTTTTTCTCCAACCTACGATTAATCGGCTATACCGTCCATCTCCATAACTTTTTCGTTGTAAAATCGTGATGACAAACTATTTCGTTTCCTCAACAAAAATACATTGAATTTCATCCGATATGCTAGAGGAAAATTATTTTTCTTCAGCATATCAGATTCCTTTCCGAAAGCTCTTGGCTGTAAATCTACTCCGACAGTCGAATGAATAATATCCCAGTGTGATAACGCCTGAATTAATAATGTCTTGATAGAAAGATCGAAACTTGTTAAATCACGAGCCCATCACCAGCTCAATGAATTCGTCTTGTTACCTATAATTTTTTTTTCATTTATTTATTTGTTTATCTATTTATTAATATATTCATTTATATTTTCCTCTCTTATTCTTTTTCTTCTTTTTCGATTCCAAAGACTTATTGTTCTTGGCCGAAAGCATACCCCTCATATATGGAAAATACATTTTATCTAACGTGTGTGAAAACTGGCAAAATTAAACCGTAGATTCAACAGTGCGCGCACACATACACACACACACACATGCGCGCACACATATACACACACGCGCGCACACACACACACACACATACACACACACACACACACACACACACACACACACACACACGCACACTCGGTGGCGCAGTTGGTAGAGCGCTGAACTACTAGCATGGTGGTGCCCGTAGTACTTGGTTCGAATCCTGCCCAGGGCCGAAATTATTTCGGTACCGCTGCGCTTCGGGTCGTTACTCTGACACCTCGTAGGCGGGGAGTTGGGTGTGTGTGTGTGTGGAAGGTCATAGCATTACCCATAGATCGGACCTATGAGCTCTGAGCTCTCTTCTAGGAGGGAAATAGCTGTCGATCACGAGTCCAACACGTGATCCAAAGACCAAGTGAATACACACACACACACACGCTGTAGGTACACCCTCCGCTTCTTTACTTAAATAATGACACTTTTTAATCCCCCAAGGCATTTACTTGCTTTTTTTAATATGTAAAGTACTTCAACCTCTATTGCTCCATTTCCTGCCACATGCAACACCAAATACATAAAACTAAATTCATACCATCCAGTAGACAGAAAAAAATCGACAAAGGATTGCAGTAATATGAATTGGATTACCTTAAGGAATTTAATCATATTGATATGAGATTAAGTTGTCTATCGTCAGCTAGAATAGAATCTGTAGTGTGAACCTCCATCCTAATATAATATATTGCTGAGGCATATATATTTGCATGTACGTATGTACGAATATGTGTATATCTATTTACGAATTGATGTCTGTGTATATACGAATGTATGCATATCTGTGTTTGTATTTATATATGTACGAATGCACGTATTTGCGTATTGATATGTGCATCTATGCATGTATAATTATTTCATTAACAGGAGGTCAGCAGTAAAGTATGCATAGAAATTTCAGGTTCAAAATTTGTTTTGTTGTGGATCCTCATTAAGCATAAGAGAATGGGATAGTGAAGGGTAAAAGAGAATAAGAAAAGTAAAGGGCATGAGAGAAGATGAAAGAGAGAGAGGGAGAGCAAAGAAAGTAGGAAGATAAGAGAGGTAAAGAGCAAAAGGGATGAATAGAGCACGAGAGAAGGAAAGAGAAAAGATTATAATTAATGTTATCATTACCATCATTATTACTTTTCAATTATCATCATTTCCTAATGAATGAATCATAGGTTTTTCTTGAGTAAGTGTAACACATATTGATAATAACGCATTGATTAATGTTGTTTTGGTAGGCTCTAGACGATTTTTTCACCCATGAAGAACCTGATCTTATTTTCAAATTACACCGACGTCATGGATTTTATTTTGATTTTGATTTTGATTTTTTTTTGGGGGGGCGGGGCTTAACACGAACAAACTTAAAAATGACTCCGGACGGCGAGGGAAAAGAGAAGTTTGGTCTAGAAAAGTCACAATGAGGCCAACGCTGTCTTGCAAGGGAAGAGGGGCCAAGGCTAGACCTCCTGAAGTTATATTTTTGCGAGGGAAGAGGATGAGGGCAAGGTGGAACAATAAGCAGGTACGTGAGGGGAAAGCAAGGAAGCTTGGGTATTTCTTGACCGAGGGGAATGTGTAGGGGAGATTGGTGCTTATATTTCCCCTTCGCTTTCCCCTCGTTGAGATTTTTTTTTATTGTTTTGGGACTGTCTCGTGGCCAATTAGAATAGCCTTGTAAGAGCTGGGGTTGAATATATGTGATCCAGAATACTAGTTTAGTAATTCTCTAAATACAATAGCGGGAAGGGGGAACATAACAATGGCTTTGTTTATGACTTAGTTAAATGACAGATGACTTTAATTAGCAGAGCAAAAATAATGAGGGTTAGTACTTCTTGCTTTTAAAGTATAATTGAGTATTTAATGACTTAGAGATGACTTTAATCAGTGTAACAGAAATCATAATGGATTGTACTTTTCATTTAATACTTTCAGATTGTAAATCCCATTTAGATGATGTAGTTATTTTACCTTTCAATAACTACTATGACCTTGTTGTCAGATTATGCAGGGGGCATGGAAAACTGACGTGTTCGAGGGGTTAAACGATAGAAAATCTTATAAAAAGAAAATATAGGTAAAAAAGTATTTAATTTAAGAACTAAAAAAATTCGAGTAAAGAAATAAAAACAACAATAGAGATAAAAAAAAAACACGAGTAAGGATGTATGAGGTCTCGGACTGTAAGTAAAGATCAAGTAAAATTAAAGGAAGAATGATAATTAAGAATAATAATGATGAATTCACGTCCTCTTGAATACATACACAAACACACACACACACACACACACACACACACACACACACACACACACACACACACACACACACACACACACACACGCAAACACACGCACGCACACACACCACGCACACACACACACACACACACACACCCACACACACACACACACACACACACACACACACACACACACATATATATATATATATATATATATATATATATATATATCTTTTTTCAAGCAACAGTGGCTAATTCAATTTGGAAATGGGCAGCGCTTGAGGTAAAAGGGAGGATGGGAAGGAGAGTTGGGGGAATGATGTAGGCTTCAAAAGAGAAACACAGGTATTCAGAAATATTGAATGTGTTCAGCTAGTCCAAGAACAGGGAAAAAAAACGTGAAAATATTGACTTTTGTTATTGTTAATATCATTATCATAATTATTATTATTGTCATTGTTATAATTTTTATCTTTACTATCATTATTTTTACTATTATCAATATCAATATTAGTGATATTATTATTATTACTATCTTTATTCAATTTTCTTTTTTCTCGTAGACTTGACAATATCCATTTTGTAGTCGTTTAAATTAATTGCCCAAGCACTTGACGTTGTATACAAACGTGCTTTTTGTGACAAACTAAGAATATAATAAATTTTGCTTTAGTATATTTGCTTTAACTTTTTTTCATTTTTCTTGTTATTTACTAATATATTTGTTACCTTCCTGCGTTTGAGTAGTTTGTAACCACATAAGGCAACACTCACGCATTACCATAATTCACAGCCTCCTCACGTGTTCATTCTAGGAGTGGAAACTTGGGGCCAGTACTCATAAAACAATAATAATAAATAATAAATAGATAAATAAATAATATTTTGGGGATAAGGATTCTGGTCTTTGTTTTTATTCGAAATTTGTCCGTGGTTTTGAATGGCATATCAAAAAGTGTGTGTGATACGTGAAAATAATATATGAATAAGTAAATAAACAAATAAACAACTGAGAATCCTGAGCTAAAATTTTATTTTTG
>NC_134790.1:29940698-29958198 GCF_046742065.1 Oratosquilla oratoria
CTTATTCGTTTACTTTTACTTCCGTTTATTCCTTTTTCGTAATTCCAATCTTCTTCTATTTCTCCTTCCTTTCCTTCCTTTCCGTGTATAATTTTTTTTTTTTTTTTTTTTTTTGCGTCGTGTCGTTTTTCATCATGCTTTTCATTCTTCTTTTTTCTTAGTTTTTATCATTGCCTATGTCTCAGTACTTGTCTTCCTTTTTTACTTAATTTTCTTCCTCTGCTTCCTCGTCTTTGTCTTCTTCCATGTCTCCATGATAGTTTATATATATATATATATATATATATATATATATATATATATATATATATATATATATATATATTAGTGCCCTTGTTCTCTTCCTTATCTTCATCCATATTTTCATCCTTGCTTGTATCCTAATTTTCATGCTTGTCTTCATGATTTTCTTCTTAGCCTTCCTCCTTGTCTTTGCAATTGTCTTCATTCGTTTCTTTGTCTTTATCTTGGCATGAGCACTGTGTCTATCGTCCTACTCTTTGCTATTAAGCAAGAGGCTCTTCCTTCGCCTGAATGTAATCACTTGGCGGCATATAAAGTTTAAATTCCATTTTGCATCGAAACTTATGTGTATATTTTTCATATATTTCGACTCAGTTTTTGTATCCTATTCTATTATTTTATTTATATTTTTATTTGTCAGTTTATAGATTAATTTTTTTCTTATTACTGTAATTGGTTATTTACATATTAATTTTACTTCTCCTCCTCCTCCTCCTCCTCCTCTTTCTTCTTCTCCTCCTCCTCCTCCTTCTTCTTCTCCTTCTTCTTCTCCTCCTTCTTTCTCTCCTCCTTCTTCTCCTCCTTCTTCTTCGTTTTCTTCGTCCTCTTTTTCTTCTTATTCTTCTTCTTCGATGAAAGAAAACACTATGATAGATACAATTACGCATACAAGATACGTTGGACCACAGAAATCTTCCCACGGCGTTGAATAAGAAATGACTTAGTGATAACTAAAATGAATTGCGAACCTTCAAGGTCGCAACAGAATGAATAAAAGGGACAGGGAGTGGGGAGAACGTTTGTAGGAAGGTTTAGCGGTTTCAGTAAAAGGAAACTGGAAAACGTTGCTCTGAAAATTTGGTGACCATTGAGACAAACGACCGTTAAGAGCTCTTTTATCATTTGTTTAGTCATTTATTTGTTTTAGATGGCTAGTTAGTTATCTATTCGTTTAATTGTCTGCTTATTTGTTTAGTAATTTTGTGTATTTTAGTCATCATCATTATTATTTTTGTTGTTATTGTCATGCATTTTTATATTGCTTTTTATCTGTTCGTTTATGTGTTTGTTTTATATATTTACTTGTATTATCTTTTTATTATTATTATTTAATTATTTATCTTCATTTTGTTGGGTGAATGACCTGAAATTAAATGTGATATATTTGTATCCAACATTCAGTCGTTTTCCTTTTACAAATAAAAAAACACCGACAGGAGACCTTTTGGTCCAAAACTAAGTGGATGCTAAGAATAGATAGTTAAACAATGAAATAAATTAATAAGGAAACCAAACAATTGGCAAGCATTACAACATACCGATTTAGAAGTGGGTAGAAACAACTTCGCCAATCATGTAGTTAATGAATGGAATAAACTTCCTGCAGAGGCAATGCAATGTAGTTCAGTTCGAAGATTTAAGATTCGTTTAGATATACACCTAAGCAAGTTGCTGTAAAGACTGCCATTTATTTTATATCAATTATTTATTTGTTTGTTATTATTTGTCTTTGTTTATTATTATTTGCTTGATTTTCATTTATTAGTAGTTATCTGTCAATTTATTATTATTTACTATTTAACTGTTTATTATTTAATTATACCTATGCATTTATTTATTCTATTTATTATTATTTATATTATCATTTTAATTATTTATTTATCATTATTATATATATTTTTTCGCATCCGACCATATTATGGACCAAGGGGTCCCCTGTCGGCAAACTCCGCCTTTGTAATCCTTTGTAATCCTTTGTAAATGAATCTAAAATCTTTGAATCGTACTATATAGCACTGTCTCTGCAGGTGGTTTATCGCATTCAATGACTACACGATTGGTGAAGTTGTTTCTTCCTACTTCCAAATCTACGTCCTGACAGCTTGAGATCGTTATTTCGTATCTCTTTGTGAATGAAGGACCAGAGCAGTACCCAGACAATACTTCATAAGATAATTTAGATACATATCTAACTATATCTAGGCACGTGGTCTTATGTACTGAATGAAATATAGAAGCATCTATAACGAAATCAATAACGCGTATATTACGATAAATGATAAGATATAATTTAGTTTTAGGCGCGGTTGTTTGATATTAATTACCTCATTTGCGTTGAAATTCAAATTTGCTTCCACAATCATTAACAGTAAATCATACGAGAGGGTGTTAATTCTACGTACGAATTCCCCGGCTTAGGCTGGCTGAGGCGCCCTACCTCACCGTTTTGCCAAGTCCATTAAGACGAGGAATTGATAATGCTCTTGGGGGAACTGATTCAATTAGTCGGTCTAACTTGAAAACAGACCTCCTAGTCCAACACTTGGTCTCAGATCACGAAGTGGACAATTCTGACTTCAACCGCTGCGAAGGGGGAGGCGTGAGGAACTTTATCTTTCTCTCTCTCTCTTCCTCTCTTTCTCTCTTTCTCTTTCTCTCTCTCTCTCTCTCCCTCTTTCTCTATCCCTCTCTCTCTCTCTCTCTCTCTCTCTCTCTCTCTCTCTCTCTCTCTCTCTCTCTCTCTTTCTCTCTCTCTCTCTTTCTCTCTCTCTTTCTTGAACTGGCTAAGACGGAGGTGATAAGTTCCCCAGGGCATATGACGTTTTGATTCCAGATACTCTCCAGTTGACTGAAAGATAATAAAGATAAATAGATGGGAAATATAATTAATTAGGCTAGGAGCCTAAGTAGCTGCAGCCGAAGCCGTCACCTTTCCCCCATGCGGTTGGACTGTTGGGACAGGTAAATACAACCTTCCGGGAACTGAAGAGAAATGTGGGACTCAAACCCACAATTAAGCGATGTGAGACCAACATGCTTTCGATTACGCCACCAGCACACTAAAATATGGCTCGACTAACAACAGAGGGAAATATTGAAAGTATGATAAAAGAAAGTAAGATGACAGGTTCATTTGATTGAATAAATCAGGATTAGAGTAAATAGAAGAAAATGTATATGATAGGAGGAAATACATAAAGGGGAATGTAAAAGCTATGAGAAAAGAAATAAGTAGATATGTTATATACTGTACATATGTATGTATAGATACATATATATATATATATCAATGGAGAGGTTCAGTGAAAGCGATCATGGGATGTCAGGCCTGAGTACCACAGGAGTGAGTATGATGAAAAATATGTATATATAATAGCTTAGAATTTTTCCTTCAGAAAGGGCCATAAAAGGAGAGAATATAATTGAAAGCGTAAGTAAATAAGCCTCTTGTCAGATGCACCTGTGTCACACACTCACACACACACACACACAC
Source organism: Oratosquilla oratoria (assembly GCF_046742065.1). Taxonomy (NCBI): domain Eukaryota; kingdom Metazoa; phylum Arthropoda; class Malacostraca; order Stomatopoda; family Squillidae; genus Oratosquilla; species Oratosquilla oratoria. The sequence goes on from NC_134790.1 coordinate 29,944,216, forward strand.
ACACACACACACACACACACACACACACACACACACACACACACACACACACACACACACACACACACACACACACACACACACACACACACACACACACACACACACACACACACACACACACACCTACGCCTACAGCTACACCTACACTCCGCCAGTGTCAGCGCATTATTAGGCCTTTTATTTTTGAACCGCATTTTTTGTGAAGTATCAAACGAGTTATTATTTTCTATTGATTCTTATTGATTGATTTATTTATCTATATAATCTATTGATTTATTATATGTCAGTAGCCCAGTGGATACCGTGTCAAACGCATGAGCAGGTGGTCATGAGTTCGATTCCCGGGATCCGCTGCGGGCTTTGTCGCGTTGCTTCCTGACAGCCCTGGCCAGGCGGGGAAGTGATCCAAACATTGGCATAAAAAGCCCAACGGCTTAACGCAACTGGCAAGGCTTGCTCTACCAGGGGTTTTTCACTTCCCATTTCGTGGAACTGGGATGGGGATTTTTTTTTTTTTTTTTATGTCAGCTGATTTTTTTCAGCCTAGAGGAGGCCCTAGCAAGTAAAGGTTAAGGTCACAGAGGCTTTGTTGCTGGACGTGAACGGAACATTTTGAATCAAGCGAACGAAAAATACTGAAATAATATTTTTCGTTTTAGTTGTTTCCACTCGAAGGAAATTCTTTCTAATTACATGTAAGGCTAGAAGTTCTGTGTTTACATGTGGTTGTATGTCTGTACGTGTGTGTGTGTATGTGTGTATTCGTGTGTGTGCGTGTCTACACATGTGCGTTTGTGTGTATGTTCGTGTATGTACACATGTGCGTTTGTATGTGTGTATTTGTGTGTGCACATGTGCATTTGTATATGTGTGTGTGTGTGTGTGTATGTTTCTGGAAGGGATTGGATATCTACACGAAGAAATTGTTCCTCCATCCCGGTAGGGAACGTTCACATAAACGTAAACTTCTTCAGCGAGACAACGTTTTCCTCCTCACATATGGGTATGAACCGATTTCATCTACACGAGAACCTTTCTCATTACCGCAGACGACAACGTAAGGAGGAGTAAGAGGGGGAGGGGGAGGAGGAGGAGGAGGAGAGGACATCCTCTTTCTCTCTGTACAGAGACTCATCACGGTTAACTGTCTTCACAATGTAATTATTCTCGCTGAATGCAGATGACGATATTTTTGCTCATTTATTTGCCTTTTCCTCAGTTTCTTGAGGTCTCTAATTATGTTAGTATAAGTATTTTGAGTAAATATTAGCTGGTATCTTTTTTAAGATACCACCATGCCCAAAGTGATATATTATTTATATGCGTCTAGAGGACGGTTGATAACTGGTGACGTCATCGTCTTAATTACCTATTTTCTTTACTCCAAAAGAGAAAATTCCATGAAACAATAGGTAATACCTGTACGCATATATCCTTCCTCATCATCACTTGAACGTTTCTCAGCTCAGAGGCGGTCCCATTAACGTTAGCCTTCTACACGAGTAATTATTCCTTGTACATTGCCACTAAAACATTTCTCTCCTCACAACGTTTGCCTTCTACTCACGGAAATATATTCCTCATTATCACTTGTACGTTTCTCTCCTCATACCTGGGTCCATCAACGTTAGCCTTCTACACGAGGAAATATGTGGTTCTTCTTAATCTCTTAAACGTTTCTCTCATCAGACCCACTACCATCAACGTTAGCCTTCTACACGCGAAAATATGTCCTTCCTCTTAACGTCTTAAACGTTTCCCTTAGAATTGGGTCCATCAACGTTTGCCTTCTACACAAAAGCATATATCATTCCTCATCACCACTTAAACGTTTCTCTCCTCAGACCTGCCTCCATCAACGTTTGCCTTCTACACGAGAAAATATGCTCTTCCTCTTCAACGGTTAAACGTTTCTCTCCTCAGACCCGGCCCCATTAACGTTTCCCTTCTACACGAGAAAGTTTTCCTTTTCCCTCGCCGCTAAAACGTTAGATTCCTCCCGTTCGGGTGGAGTCTGTATCTGACAGTTGTGGGACAGTGCGTGTGAGGGAGTGCCATCCGTGAAATTAGATGTAACCTATGGAGTATTGGGAGACTTCCCCCCTAAAATTGAATAAAATGTAATAGCGGTAACCAGACTTAATTCAGAATGTCTCTCATTCTCTCTCCGTGTATGTGTGTGTGTGTGCGCACATGTGCACTTATATCGGTGTCAGATATGATGATATTCTCCTTGAGGAACTCTCATCTTTCTGGACGATTGAAAATGTATATATTTTCATTATTTATTTTTATTAATTTATTTTCTTACCAATACCGGACTATACAGTATATAACAATTAATGGGGAGCTCAAAGACCGTCACTGAGGGACTAAAACGATGTATTTACAATGTCTACACCATTTCGTGGTGCCCTGGATGGCTTTCACACAGCAAACGACCTCAAAGCTGTAGCAGGAGGTAGATTTGTTGAACTTCAATTTCACTTTCCTCTCTGGTGTTACCTTTCCCCCTCCCTCCCGCTTTCCCTCCCCCTTCTCCTCTCCTTTCCCCTCTCCCGCCCCCTTCTCCTCCTCGTTTTTTTTCCCGTACTCTTCTCGTCCCCTTTCATATCCTGTTTCCTCTCTTTGATCCCGCCTCCCCTGTTTTTTTTTTTTTTTTTAGCGGTCCCTTTTCACTTTACTTTGTCATCTCTATTCACGTCTCTTTCCCTTATCCCTTGTTTTTTTTTATTTTCTTATTTTCTTATTCTTTTTTTTATTTGTTCCTTTCTTACGTATTCGACTTCCTCTTTGCTTTTGTCATTGTTTCCAACCTCTTCCCTACGCTCGTCCACCTACTTATTGCTTTCCATCTTACCGTCTCTTCTTCGCCTTTGTTTCTTATCCACCAGTCTCCCTTTCCGTTCCATTCACTCCTGTCTTCCTACCTTCATCCTTGTCCTTATCCTACTTACCGTCTCTGTCTTCCCCTTCGTTTCATATTCCCCTTTCCCTTAAGAACATGATAAAGGAGGAGACTACAAGAGACCATAAAGCCTACACTAGGTAGTTCCATACCCCTTACCCCACCTATCATCCTCATTCATAAAATTACCTAATCTTTTCTTAAAACAACCGACAGCACTCGTTACATGGTAACTAAGTCTATCCCATTCGTTAACCAGTTCTTGCCTATTTCCTTAAATTAAATCCAAAATCTTTTTCCGCATTCTTTCTCCTTCGACGTCCACTCTCACGCTCAGTGTCCACGTGCTAAGCGTCACGTCACACTGTCATGCATGACTTCCTTCACGGGCGCCAGCCACTTGTGAGAGCTGCTCCACAGCTGTCAAAAACAGACTCCATCTGAATGATCGGAGACTAACGTTTTAACGCTGAATGAAAAGGAGACACGTTACCATGCAGAACAGAAACGTTGATGGAATCGGGTCTAAGTAGAGAAACATTTATGGGTTGAAGAGGGAGGATATATTTCTTCGTGTAAAAGGTTAACGTTGATGGAGCCAGTTATGAGGAGAAAAACGTTAATTGATGAAGAGGAGAATATATTTCCTCATTTAGAAGAAAACGTTGATGGACCCGCTTATGAGAAGATAAACGTTTTAGTGGGGAGAATGAAGGTCATATTTCCTCATGTAGAAGGCAAACGTTGATGGGTCCGGTCAAAGGAAAGAAACGTTTTACGATGAAGAAGAAAATAATCCTCGTGCAGAAGGCAAACGTTGATGGAGTCAATTCTGAGTAGATAAACGATTAAGAGGTTAAGAGGAAAGGCATATTTCCTAGTTTAGAAGGCTAACGTTGATGGAGCCGGGTCTCAGGAGAGAAACGTTTCAGCAGTAAGAGAAAAGGAAAACTTTCTCGTGTAGAAGACTAACGTTAATGGGATCGCTTCTTAGCAGACAAACGTTCAATTGATGGAGAGGAAAGGCATATATCCTCGTGTAGAAGGAAACGTTGATGGGGCCGGGTCTTAAGAGAGAAACGTTTAAGTGGTGTAGAGGAGGGATATGATTCCTTTGCGAGGAAGGATAATGATGATGTTGGAAGGATGGGGATGTTGCGTCGGCGCTTAAATGCGTTATCACACTGGGCTATATTTCCTCCAATCTCCAGGTAATCGGCGGTACCGCCCACCTCCAGAATTTTTTTTTTCCGCCGTAGAATCAATATTGCAAATGATTTTCCTCCAGCATATCAGATTCCTCCTGGAAAGCTGCTGGCTGCAAATCTGCTCCAACAGTCGGAGGAAAAATTGTCCAGTGTGATACGCCTTTACCTCTTCAACGCGGTGAAGCACTTGACGAATTTTCTGGTCCATGAAGGGCGAATTGGTGTAACTGAAAGGGCGAGTTGCTGCATGGAAGGGGATTCGATCTGTCGGGAGCCATTTCAGAGCGGAGGGCACTCGTCCTGTCTCATGACTTCGCCCGTCCGTAGACAGGACAACATCTGTCAAATGCGCCCATAGGTTAGAGTCTAACGTTTCAGGGAAATTTCTTTTTTTAGGGGAAAGGAAAGAGGGAAATTAAGACGATGAGGTCACCAGTTAAAAGGAGATCATCAACCGTTCCCTAGATGTATATAAACAATACATTACCTGTATGGTGGTGTCAATATTTGGCCAAAATACTTATCCTGACCTGACCAGAAACCTCGGTAAATGGGACTATGGCCATACCTAGATAATCAAGTGCTACCAGGATTACGTCGAACTCTATAAACATTTCAACACGTTTAAAGACACCCCGTGTTGTACCAATCCCATCCATAACGTCACTTAATGTGGCGGCACATTAGGCATTTCTCGCTAGCATGTTACTTGTTTTTGCTACTTCGTTTGTGTAGAAACGACTTCGGCTACGATCTTTTGTTTTTCAAATTTCCAAATGTCAAATTAATCTTGCGTCATATAGTGAGAAACTGAATGACGAACTAAGAGAAGTTAAACTTATAATAATGTGAAACACATTTTTTATGGTGTTACGGAAGTCGAGAATATTGTAACTGAGGTCGTGAGGTCGTTTCTACTCAAACGAAGTAGCAAAAGCAAGTAGCATACTAGCGAGAAATACCTAGTGTGCCGCCACCTTTACACAACACCGCAATGAAGACCTCGACAACTTTGAAATATGACATAAGATTCGCCCTATGACATGACACGCTCTCGTCTTCGGGACTCGAACCTTCGCTAACAATATCTTGTGTGGGTCGCCCGCTTGCAGAAAGACCGAAAATGTCGAATATTATATTTATTTAATTAACTATTCATTTCTTTCATTATGCAGTAATATATTTATTTATTGTTAAGTCTGTTGATATGGTGGATAAAGTAATATACACATACATATGGTGGATAAGTAATATACATACATATACACATACAAACATACATATACAAATATATGCATAATTGGTATATTCTTAAATCTTGTATACATATATCCACTTATACACATATTCGCATCGAAACATACATTGTCACACATACATATACACTCACAAACATACATAAATATATACACATGCACATGTAAACAGATGTGTAAACAATGTAAGTAATAAAAAAAATCTTCAAATATACACACAAACAAATAATTTATACATGTGTGTGTGTATATATATATATATGTATGTATATATATATATATAATATATATATATATATATATATATATATATATTAGTGAATTTAGGGAACAGGTTACCTTCAATGTATTTCTTATTAAATAACACAGCAAATTGGGCATTAGTTTAACAAAGACAGTGCACTTTGTACGGATAAGTATATCGGGTACACAACAAAAACATGTGACACAATCTCACATGACAAAACCCCACAAAAGCAACATATCAAGAGCACATCTAAACAAGAACAGAATGATAATTGCCAGGAATAATAATAATAAATCAAAACTAAAATGCATGGAGGCAGTGATGATCAGATATTATATGTCGCTTATTAACATACAACAAAATATGTGCTGGCAAGGATGAACTGTCATAATCCTTAGATCTCTTCCAATGTATCTTTCTAATATATTACTATGTAGCTTGTGTGAATAGATTACGAGAAGATGCCTAATGCATTGGCAAAACGTTGTAAAATGTTAGTGTTCATACCCAATCATGGATTCGTTTGGAAGTATTGTATACCCTCTCCCTCCTTCAGAAAGAAAAATTATTAGAAAAATAGAAAGTCTAAATAAGAAGATAACCAATGCTCAATTTGCTATGTTATGTAATAAGAAATGCATATATATATATATATATATATATATATGTATATAATATATATATATATATATATATATATATATGTGTGTGTAAATATGCATTACCAGTATGATATTCTTTTAAAACTTAGTCTTCACTGCAGCGGCTCTGCACAAGTATTTGCAGCTGCAGTAATCCCTCCCGATCAGCTTTAGCTTTTCCAGGGAACACAACGCTGCCGTGGTCGCCCTGAACCAATTCGACGTATCTTTCCATGGATGAAAGAGGACTGGACCTCTCAATTGGGCCGAGACTGGATAGAATGTTTGGCATCCTGTCCATGCGGCTGAAGGGGACGGGTGGGAGGGGGAGAGGGCTTGTCTCTGGAAACAAACCGCTTAGACTTATGTGGAAAGCTCATACATACGGATTTATTATGGTTTTTGTGATTTTTATGTTTAAAGTTTTGTTGGTGAATGTGTTTGTGTGTATGTTTATCTTGAATAAGGTGTTTGTGAATTCTTCTTCATAGCCGTCAGTGATTGCCACATGATCTGATTCTATGAGAGTAATGGGAACTTTGAAACGAATATGTTATTCATCAGTTTAAGATATATATATATATATATATATATATATACACATATTTGAAAGTGAGACAATTCAGTGAAAAATGTGAAAGGAAAACACAGGTTGTATCAGGAACACTACTGTATATCACTGACGTTCCCTACCACCTTTTCCACTCACTCACTCACACACACACACAGACACACACACACACACACACACACATATATATATATATATATATATATATATATATATATATTTGCGTTTATGTTTGCGTGTGTGTGCAGGGCAAACACAAGGAAAGGATTTGGAAGAGCGTTTTCGTCTATAAAGTTGTCTTCAGGGTATACAGAACAAATAGATAATGTAAATGCTAATGCAGAAAATGGACAAAGTGGGGACCAAGAGAAGGCCACGCCAAAGTCTGGATTAATATGATGTTGCTCCTGCTCTAGAATTGCTCTCATTTATTTATTTATTAATTTATTTTATATATATAAAATTTCCCAGCTTATATAATTTTATGTTCAAATTTCATTTACCCTAAAAAGTTTGTATGGCATATTTGCATTCATTGATCATTGATTCTTTTTGTAGCAAAGCAAACTGACAATATCTCCAAAATAGATTTGAATATGAACAGTGTGTATAATATCACATGACTGGGTTTTTCATCGTTCGTGATGATGATGATGGTTTGGTTTTGCGTCACAAACTCCCCCTATCAGGAGGTTAGGACGGTGCCCCTTACAGTGGACTTTCAGCGTGGAACTTGATGAACCATGCCCTTGGTCCAACTCGATGGCAGCAGGGTTCAAACCATTATCACCTCGACCTTCGCCGCAAGTAATGACCCCCTAACTCGCTCGCCCAACATATATCTGTGGTTGCGGTTTTGGGATATATCTCATACACAAACATTTGAATTGTCAGACTATATATATATATATATATATATATATATATATATATATATACACACACACACACACACACACACACACACACACACACACACACACACACACACACACATATATATATATATACACTATATATATATATATATATATATATATATATATAATATATATATATATATATATATATAATATATATAATATACATGTTTTAATTGCGTCGGTGATTCTAAGGTCGTCTACTTGGTGAAAGGAAGTCCAACGTAATAAATAAACAAATGAAAAGATGAGTAAATAAATAAATAGAATTATGTAAACACTGGTAAAAAGTTGTGCGAGAGTGATGCCATCAACCGCACCTACTCAAAAGGGAAGGGCTGCAAATAGACACGAGGGGAAAAGGATTGAGGGTGAAACGCTGCAGTAGCCTGACCAGCTGAAAAAAGACACTCAGTTCTGTGAATTGGCAATCTGATTGTCCGTGCATGGACGGAGTACTGTTGGTAAGAAAAGAGAATTACTCTGAAAAGCGGACAGAAATAGTGTTACTGTCGTGACAATGAATAAACTACAGAAGGTTAAAAAAAAGGAAGTTCGGGGTTGGACCGTATTGCATCATTGTATATTTGTATGAAAGTGGCAGCTGTCGACAAGTCTATTGAAATAAACACTATGTGAAGACGAAGCCTTTATTAGTACGATTTTTCGCTTGCTACATGTACTTGTTTTTATGTACTTGAAAAAGCTGATACTATAGCGCCGTATTGAGCTATTTTTGGGGTCATGGAGTTGTGTGTGAGGTTTGGATCATTCTATAGGATGCGGATACGTATGGGAATGTGATATACTTGAACTGTGGGAGTATTGGGACAACACAACAGGTGAGTTTTGTATGAGGAGTCTATATACGTTCGAAGAAAGGCTCGTCTCTTGAAGAAATGTGAGGAGAGAAGATGAGCGCATCAGTGTCGGTTCCCCTAAAAAGAACCAGTCAGTAGTTTCTTTCGAGAAAGATGTAAAATTCAATGACCGTTGCCAGCTATTGTGAGGCCTCGGGTTTCAATCAGTGAAATTCGGTAACTATTACTGTTAATGTATGAACTGATTTTTATCGGAATGAGAAAGCAAAGGAACTGGGAGACACGTATCATAAAATAGATACAGTTATTAGAGCCATGGTGAAATAATTTGGTGCATAAGTATACATGGAAGCGTGATATTTATTCATTTATTTATTTAAGTTGTGAAACTCTCCCATATCAGGAGGCTAGGACGGTGCCCATTACAGAGGACTTTGTAGCGTTGAATCTAGTGAACCATGGCTTTCATTCAACTTGCCGTTGGCAGAGTTCGAACCGTCATCATCTCGACCTCCGCCGGAAGAAACGATGTCCTAACCCGCTCGCCCTGTAATATCGACGTACAAAATATAACTGATCATGCAGTCTTGGGCTGAAAGTTAATGGTACAGTAGAGACACTTTGTCAATGCTAAGCCTCACAGGAAAGGGTATATCAGGTCATTATCTTCTGCTGGCAAAATTTAAAAGAGTTTACGTAGAGGAGAAAACCCATCGTAACAAACATTTGGATAATTTGAGAAAATTAGCAAGCGAATGCGAAATGAGGGAGAGGTAGCTTGGTAATTATGTGTTGTGATACAGAATAAATAGGAGAGGGATGGAAAAGTTTGGTGATGTGAGGAATTGAAACAAATGGTAAAGCAATCAACATATGAACAATAGCTGGAGAGTAAAGTAGAGAAGAATAGAAAGGGGGTATAGTAGACGAATGAATCAAATAAAAGAAGGGCAGCACAATGCAAGAGCAAAGTAATGTCTGATAAAAACACTGAGTATCTTTGTTATGAAAGCAAATCACTTGAGATGGTTAGGACAAATGGAGAGGATAGTACAATATATGTATATATATATGCAAAGTAGACCACTTGGAAAAGTGGTCTACATACATACATACATATACCAAGGCTTTTTCCCCCTTCCAAGGGAGGTAGCCAAAAAGGGAAAGGCATAAAAACACTCCCACCCATTTCATCCCTAAATACACTCCACACCCCTCCCACCCTTCCTCTCATCTGAGCACCTCCTGGATGACGGGTCATCCCTGCACCCTGCCCACCGCCCTGGGTCAGAAGCAGCGTCGCAAGACACAGTACATCCACAGCGAGGCCGCTTCATTTAATCGGCGACCCCCCCTCTCCGTCCCCCTTTGCATATAAGGCGAGGACGGGGAGAAATCCCTTCGGGCTGCGTCAAAATTTACTCACACATACTACCCCACCCCCCACTTCCCCGCCCATTCCTCCTCATGCAGTCACAACATCAATCCATATACAACCATTCTCCACTCACCTCTGTCTTCCGTCCTCCCCTTCCTTCCTCAACAGACATTCTCCTCTTCCCCAAAGCCCCCTTCACCCCATCCATCCACCTCATCCTAGGACGTCCCCTCATGTTCACTCCCTCCACATCTGCCTTCCATACCTCTTTTACTAGTCTTTCTTCACTCATTCTTTCCATGTGTCCAAACCATCCTAATATTCTTTCATCAACCCTATCTCCCAAATCCTTTTTCACACCTGTTCTCCTCCTCACCTCCTCATTTCTCACTCTATCCAGCCTAGTAACCCCCACCATACTTCTCAGACACCTCATCTCAAACACATTCAAACTCCTTCTCTCTTCTTCTTTATGTTCCACGTTTCTGCCCCATACAGTGCTGTTGGCACAATCACTCCTTCATACAGTCTCCTCTTCGCATCCATTCCCAAATGTCTATTCCTCATTACACTCTTTAAACCACCAAGGCATTTACTCGCTTCTCTCAATCTACATTCTACCTCCACCTTCACTCCACCTTTTCCTGCTACACTTGCACCCAAGTATCTAAAACTATCCACTTCCTCCAGTCGCTCTCCCTTAATGTTCACTTCCAGTCTACTGCCACTTTCACCCCTTGTACATCTCATCACCTTACTTTTACCCACATTTATCTTTAGCTTTCTTCTATCACATACTCTCCCAAACTCTGCCACCAGCTTCCTCAATCCCTCCTCTGACCCTGCCACAAGCGCAGTGTCGTCCGCAAACAACAGCTGGCTCACCTCCCACTTTTCTCCATTTTCTTTAACCATCTCCAATCCCTGACTCACTACCCTAGCATTCACCTCTCGCACCACCCCATCCATGTATAAGTTGAACAGCCAGGGCGACATAACGCATCCTTGACGAAGTCCCACCTTTACTTCAAACCACTCACTCTCTCCATTTCTAATCCTAACACATGCTCTACTACTCTCATAAAAACTCTTGACAGCTCCCAAAAGCTTTCCTCCTATCCCATAAATCTGCATAACCTCCCACAGTGCCTTTCTGTCTACCCTATCATAAGCCTTTTCCAGATCCATGAAAGCCCAAAAAACATCCTTCCCCTTTCCTATAGCTTTCTCACATATCTGTCTTACCACAAAGATCTGATCTACACAACCTCTACCCGTCCTAAATCCACACTGTTCCTCACCAATTACTCCCTCTGTTCCTCTCCTAATCCTCTCAATTAAGATCCTCCCATAAGCCTTCCCTACTACACTCAACAGGCTAATCCCTCTGAAATTACTACATTCACACTTGTCCCCTTTTCCCTTGTAAAGAGGAACTATACAGGCACTACTCCAGTCCTCCGGTACTCTACTCTCTCTCCAGCAAACATTAAATAACCTCACCAACCAGTCCACCATCACTGCACCTCCCTTTTTCAGACATTCTGCATGACATCCATCCAGACCAGGTGCCTTACCTGCTTTCATCATCTTTACAGCTGGTCTACTTTGCATAAGTGAACACACGTACCCGTGCTCTTATTAGCATGTATATATATATATATATATATATATATATATATATATATATTTATTTTTTTTTTTTTTTTTTTTTTTTTGAAATGCTGGGACTGGATATTGGAATAAGAAAAAGACTCAGAGGACGACCAGGAGAATGAGAGTTTCCTCTTTTATATAAAGACAAATAAAGCAGATGATTTGAGGTGGTTAGGACAAATGGAAAGGATAGAAGAAGCCAAGTTTGTAAAGGCGTGCAAGCGAGAGTCGGGAAGAGACTGCTGAAGAAGCTTTCAGGAGACATGGTTCATGGTTCGTTAACTATGGTGCCTCCCGGAGAAGGGAACTGTACATGAGAGAACCAGACGAAAGAACGTGATAGAATCTTTAACAGGAATCTAAGTCTTCACTGGGAGGAGAAGAAGTAGAATCAGAAGAAAAAGCAGAAAAAGAAGCAGAAAAAGAAAAAGAAGGAGCAGCAGAAGAAGAAGAACAAGAAGAAAAAGAAGAAGAAGCAGGAAGAGAAGAAATTGTTACGATTCCTGAATAAGGCAAATGATGTAAAAGAGTAAAGATGAGAGGAGATAACAATAAGTGATAAAAAAGAAATTGGAAGTCGTACTTTGGAAAAATGCTAAATATAGGTGAGGATAAGGAAATTGAAATATTTACTTTTGAGAAAGAGGAGAAAGAAATGTACAAGAGGTGAATAGGCACAAATTACAGCAAAACACAATACGAGTGTAGTGACGATGTTAAGATCAAATCAGTGGAACGGTCATGTAAATATGGATAATTGAAAAGATGATAAACGAAGTGAAATAGTGGTTATTACGGAGGCGTAATGTATTTTATGTATTTTACGAGAAAAGAGGATTATAAAAAATTGACAGTTGCCGAGAAGTCTATCAAAATGAACACCATGTGAGGACGGCACATTTATTAGTACGACGTTTCGCTTAGGAAGTGCATGTATATATCAAGTACATACCAAGTACATACGTTTATCAAGTACATGTACTTGATCACGCTGTAACAAGCAAAACGTCGTAATGATAAAGGCTCCGTCTTCACATGACGTTTCTTTTAATAGAAGATTGCCTAAAGATTGAATAAATTTATATTATGATAATATCTAACCGAATGAGGAAGCAAACTCAAATATAAGATAGCAGGTTCGTATGTATTCCAAATAAGATATATAGACAATTACATTATAGATATTAAAAAAAAATAAACAAAATTGAAGAGGTACAATGTAGTTCTAGTAAAGGGAGAGGGTGTGGAGATCAGATACACAGTGAAAGACAAGTGATGATGACGTGAGAAATGAATGTGATGGTAGCTGTGTCTTGGGTAGATGTACGGTGGGATAGATATGAAAGAAATATGGGAATATAAGAGCAACCATAAAGAAGAATAGAATTATTTAGATGCTATAAAGAGTTTTTATGACTGTTGTAAAATTTGTGTGAATGCCAAGTAATGGAGGTTAACTGTGCTGTGTGTGCAAATCATGTAGTTAACTGATTTAGAGGAGTGATTATAGAGGACAGTGAGTGAATTTGATCTGCTATACTGGAAGAGATAACTTAAGTTAAATGTCTCTTAAGAGTAAAGTTGAAGTGTTGTCAAAGTAATGAGCATAAGACGAATGTAAAAATCCTTCGCTAGGAGACGCAGGGTAGCTGCGGCCTGTGTACTTAGACTGTTGGGGCAAGAAAATTTTACTTTAGAGAAGTTTGGGATTCGAACCCACAACCAAACAAATACGAGACCAGCACGCTCCCGATTACGCCACCAGGTTACTGCACAGATAAATAGAATGAAAATAAATAAACCATGTGCACTGATAAATGTATATATATATATATATATATATATATATATATATATATATATATATATATATATATATATATGTGTGTGTGTGTGTGTGTATATATATGTATATGTATATATATGTATATATATACATATATATATATATATATATATGTATACCATGGAATAAACGTACATGAGAATTAAAATTGGAGGAAGTGATTAGGATTTGATTAGGGAAGGGGAAAGTGTAAGAGGTGCTGTACAGAGAAGAAAATTGTTAGTTAACGTAGTGAAAAAAATTAAAATTAAACAATGTGATGACTTATATATGGGAGTAAAACCTTTATAATGAGTGGAAGAGGAACATAGTGAAGATGATGGAAATAAGGTTGGTGAGGATAATTTGGTGTTAGGAAATATGATATAGCCTACGAGGGGATAAAAGTACAAATAAGAATGAGAGAAAGAGTATAACAGACTAGCCTCAGACTGTGTTGTCATATTACGAGAATGGATGAGATAAGATATTTTTAAAGAATACAGGAATTGTTGTCAGGAGAGAGAAAGAGAGAGAGAAAGAGAGAGA
>NC_134790.1:29963198-29970698 GCF_046742065.1 Oratosquilla oratoria
GGAGATGGGAAGAAAAATACGAAGCTATTAAGAAAACAAAAGTGTTTTAAGGGGTCAGGAATAGAAAAAGAGACAGGAAAAGGATGTGTGGAGATAAAGGAAGGGGAAGATAGGGAAGGAAGGCAAGAGGAGGTAAAAGAGGAAACAAGGAAGGTAATTTAAGGGCAGGACGGGGGAGATGGAGAAGGGGAGGGAAGGTGGAGATACAAAGAGGTGAAAGAAAAATAAGGGGAGATGATGAAGAAAATAAGGTTTAATAAAGGAGAGAAAGGGAGGAGGGGAAGAAAGTGAAGGTAAAGGGCGGAAAGGAAGGAAAGAAATGTATGAGGTGATGAAGAAAGTAATACAGAAGGTACGTGAGGTTAGGTAAGGAAGGAAAAATAAGACAATTTGTAGAAATTGTAGAAAATGGATTATAAGGGAATCAAGATCATAGGAAGGGGGAACGGAAGGAGAGATAAAGGTAGGGGAGAGAAAGGAAAAAAAGGGTAATAAGAAATAATAGAGAAGGCAAGGAAGAAGTTATCTAAGGCTAGGCAAGAAAGTGAGAGGGAGAAAACAAACATGAGAGAACGTTGTAACCCTTCCTCTACAGTCAGGGAAACTCGTTCAGACACAGAAGGCCTCCTGTACACTGGGTCAGGGAGTCTAAGGAAAGGTCGAAACACTGGTCCGCAGCAGTAATTGGATATAGAGGCCTCTGCTAATGTAGGTAACAAGGAGTAATGAGTAGCCCAAGAGAATTGGCCAAAGCTTGGAAGTTCTGATTCTGTTTGGGGGAAGAAATATAGTTACCATAGGGGGATGTGTATGCCATAACTAAGAGTACGGTACATGGATACACACGTGCTTATGATGTAAGGAGTTCAGCCAGCGGAATTTGATTATATGAAAGATATCACCACAACTTCTGATTTATTATATAAGAATTATATATGTATGTGTATGTATACAGAGTGTTCCAAAAGTATATGTCACATTACGACATTTTATATCTTAAATACCTATTGAGGTTTTAAAAATTTGATTTATTTATCCTGAAAGCTTATAATTTCAAGTTTCTGTACAGGAAATATAAAAAAAAGTGCAAGAAATTAATTTATTATTATTTTTAAAAGTGTTCAATGTGTGCTCCTTGGTTTACACGGCACACATCCAAACGATAATACATTTCTTGTCAAAGGCGACCTAGCATAGCGTTGTCGATGGTTTGCCAAGGCTTCTGTTATTCGAGTCTTCAGGTCACCCACGTCTCTGGGAAGGGAAGGTACATACACCAAGCCCTCCAAATACCCCCAGAGGAAGAAGTCGCATGGAATGAGATCTTGAGACCTAGGGGGCCATTGCAGGAGCACGCGATCAGTTCGTCCGGAACATCCTATCCATAACAGGATTTACAGAAGAAAACTTTATGATTATAGCTTTCAAATGGTACCACTTTCATCTTGTTACCATTTGTAGTTCATTATTCACGAGTTCTTAGAATGTGAAATAAACTTTTGGAACACCCTGTATATATATATATATATATATATATATATATATATATATATATATATATATATATATATATATATATATATATATAGTTTTATATATACACACGATGTATGTGTGTTCGTGTGTGTGTGTGTGTGTGTGTGCGTGCGTGCGTGCGTGCGTGCGTGTATGTGTGTGTGTGTGTGTTTTGGAAGGAGACCATGTTGTACCCAAGTTTCAACATCTTTATAGGATACCTTTCGGGAAAGGCGTTATAGAAAGCCGTACGGTATTAGGAATCTTTTTATATTTAATGCCCCATACGTCTAGAAAACGGCTGTTCTCAGGGAGGAGAACGTGGAAAGGATTAGGATAGAAGAGGACACGTACAGCGTATGTCTTCTTCTTCCTCTTCTTCTTTTTTTTTCTTTATTCTTCTTCCTCTTATTTTTCTTTTTTCTTCTTCCTCTTTTTTCTCCTTTTCCTTTTCTTCCTTTTCTTCTTTTCCTTCTTTTTCTTCTTGTTCATCCTTTTCTCCTTTTTCTTCTTCGTTTTATTCTTCTTCTAATTCGTAATTTTCTTATCCTTCATTTTTTCTTTTCCTTCATCTTCTTTTACTTCTTAATTTTCTTCTTACTCATCTTTTTGTTTTTGTTCTTCTTTCGTCAAGCGTACCCAGTCGACTCGCTCTTGTTCCGGGAGCAATTGGAGTTGGAACATGCTGTTTGGGAGTGTAGCTGAGGGCCTGATTGCTATATTATCTTGGTTGAGAGGATTTTTATTTTTTTATTTTTGTATTTTTTTTACTGTTACTATAATTTTATCTAATTTTATCTTGTATCATCTATTTACTTACCTATTTATTCATTATTATTATTATTATTATTATTATTACCATTATTGTTATTTTTATCTATTTATTCAATTATCTATTCGTTATTATTTTATGGATTAACTTTTTATCAATGTTATTCTTCGTTATTTAATTTTGTTTTATTTACTTTATTTTATTGTATTAATTCATGTATTTATTTAGTTTTTTATTATATATATATATATATATATATATATATATATATAAAATATATAATTTTATTTATTTTCTTATTTTATTTTTATTTACTTTATTTATTTATTTATTTATTTATTTATTTATTTATTTTTTTTAGGGGATTGATCATAGTGTCCATGGGTCTAGCCTTTCTATATCCAGGTCTCCTTACGAAGGTACTTAGAGGATACATATTACCATAACTGTGTTGAGCCCTTTTTGACTAACACCTTCCTTCATTTCCAGGTATGTGTGCAGTGAATGACCATTTGGCTGACTGCAGAGTCGTGAGTAGGATTTCGTTACTCCCGTCTTTGAATTAAAATTTAACACATAGCTGTGCACTTTGTAGACTTCATTGTGAACGCTAGGTAATCCAAAAGGGGTTTATTTATTTTGTTTGTTTAACTTTCGGTGATCCAATGATCGTTGCCAGCCACTTTGAGGCTGCGGGTGTGTGTGTGTGTGTGTAATATGGGAAATGAACATCTCTGAAGTCCTCCTTGTAGGACTTACATCGGGAAGTGACCTTTATTAGAAAGATTTGTACATAATACAATACCTGATCACTCTACACCAGTCTCCATTTTCTGAATAAAATCTCCATTTATCAGTCAAAACAAGGACTTACTGTAGATCGCTGAATTGGTGTATTTCATTGAGTTCGTTTTAATCTCAGAAATCTTAACTTAATTCTCACCTGACTTGAATTCTTCGTAACCAAACTGAGGAGCCTCGGATAATGGTTTAACATAATTTGATCAGCATGAAACATAATTCATGCATTATGCACATGTATTATTAATATCTTAATAGAAACAAGGTTGTAGACTCCAGAAAAGACAATACATGTATACTCAACGCGAGATCAAGTCCAATATGACATTATTCATGAACGAAGACATATGCATTCTGAACACTACATTATGAAAATCAGCCTAGGGAGGTATGAATTGAAAATGTTTTCTCTTGAATGGCAGACAGTTGATTAAATAGAAATCATATGTTTTCGGCTGTAGCGCGTCTTTTCCCAAATGAAGAGAGATGCCAATTCATACGTAAGTGGTAGGACTGATAAGAATCTAAAAAGGGAAAATTATTTTGAGGGAACTAGCTTCATGTACACATAAATATATATGTACCGTATATTATATATACGAAGATATATATATATATATATATATATATATATACGTATATATACATATTATATATATATACATATATATGTATGAAAGGTTCATCATAGAGATACATCTGAAAATGTACATGTGATATGTAATATACAACATTGATAGATACTGTTAGCAAATTTGTTCCTACGTCGGCATATACTAGTCTTTCAAATGATACGCTTTTATATTCATCTGAAATGTAGTCTTTGCATGAATATTATACTATTTATTTCCGGTCATTTTCTGTGTGGAATCTATCCCCCTCACTCGGTCCTCCGTCCCCCTCCACCCACTCCACCTTCACCTCCTCACCCCTCTCACCCCAGCCCTCCTGCTACCCGAACATTCAAGCAAAATTAATATGTCTAACAACAGCCCAGGTAAAATCAAAATATATATTGTCGTTTATTGGGCTTGAAGTAGATGAATAAATAGATAAGTGAGCATTAAGGGCGTTACGTGCATTAACAATATTATACTTAATTACCCAAGTATGGCTCTACGTCAGTTGTTCCCAAAGTGTCTTTTATGACACCCAATTTTTGCTTCCAGCTCACCCGCACGCCCCCGCCCACATTTTATTTATTTATTTAAAATCATACGTATTTTCTGTTTATATTTTTTCAATCTATATCTTGATAGAAAATGGGTTAGAGTGACTGGTAAAGTATACTTTGCACGTATGTAACGGCAGATACTTGTTTTTGCAATTTCAATATTCTTATTAAATAATAACTATTGAACTGATGATTTCGTACCCATCTTGTATTATCCTCACGCTTCCTGGGGCGGGGAGGCGATTCCTAGTTTGGGAACCACTGTTCCGTATGGAGGCCACTTGTATAGAGGTCGAGGAGGCAAGGAGGCGGCCTTTGCCTCCGAATGAGGATAAGAGCCCCGGGCACTGGGTTTATGAGGTGTGCCCGGTGCTGGGCCGGCACCACAATGGCTCTCGGCTGATTTACGGCGAAGAGTGCCACTTGCACAAGGCCGAAGTGGCCAAAGAGTGTACCAAATCACTGGGGTAGACGGGCTAGGGTGGGAAGGCGGGTGCACGGGGGAGAGTAGGGTGGACTAGGAGGAATAAGGTAAAAGGGAGAAAGGGTGGGTGAACTGGGAAGGGATAGGGTGGGCTGAAAGGGATGAGGTAGGCTGGGATGGGTAATGTGGACGGGGGAGGGATAGGGTAGACTGGGACGGGTAGGATGGGCTGGGAGGGATAAGATGGACGTGGGAGGATAGGGTGTACGGGGGAGAGGTAGGGTGGACTGGGAGAGATAGGGTGGACTGGGAGGGGTAGCTTTGACGGGAAGGGTAGGGTAGGGTAGACGGGGAGAGGGGTAGGGTGGACGGGGGAGGAGTAGGGTGGACGGGGGAGGGGTAGGTTTGTCAGGGCATGGGTAAGATGTGGATGGAGGAAGGATAGATGGTCATTGGTGGAAGATGGTGACCTGGCCTCAGGTCATGTTGGGTCATATTTCTATACGCCATGTGGCTCTCCTCTCAATTTCTTTCTTTTTTTCTTATTAATTAATTCATTTACTTATTTCTGGGTCATATATTTTTTTCAAGAATAGGTCATCAGCTGATAGAAATTGTTTGAAGAGAAAAATAAAGCTGGAAAAACAAAGTCATTCTGAGTTGGGTTATCCTGGGCTGATGGACATTAAAGGTTTTGTTATGGATAGCGAAGGACGATTTGATCACTTGAAGGTGACTTGGGAGTTGGAGGGGGTCAAATTGATATCTTCCAGGTTGTCAAACTATCTCTACAATTAATTCTTCTTCTTCTTCTTCTTCTTCTGTTTCTTCTGCTGCTCCTCCTGTTTCTTCTTCGTCTCCTCCTCCTCCTTCTTCTTCTTCTTCGTCGTCATCTTCTTTTTCTTCTTCTTCTTCTACGTCTTCTTTTTCTTTTTCGTCTTCTTCGTCTTTTTCGTCTCCCACTTCGCTTTACCCCTCCCTTCCCCATTCACCTCCTTTTCTTTCTCCTTCTCCTCTTCCTTTTCCTCTTCCTCCTCCTTTTCCTCCTCGTTCTTTCTCTTCATATTTCTTTTCCTCTTTCTCTTCCTTGTCCTTTTCTTTGTAATAGTTTTTTAACTGCCTTCTTTTAGTAGAATAGTACGTATATGTACAAATAACTTTGTTTAAACGGATTTATCTATTTTTGAGTATTAGACATTTAGTCTTGTATTGTCTGTTTTTGTAAGAAGTAAATAAAAATATATGGGAAAGTATTTGACTACGCGTTTTCAATGGTGACAAGCCCAAAAAATCTGCGTGAAATGTTAAAACAATTTTATTTATTTAATTTTTTTTTCTTACGTCGTTAAGGACAGAAATGTCTCCCTACGTTTCCACGTGGCTGCAAAACAATTCTTTTGTAAAATATGTATCAATCGTTTTGAAAAATAAATATTCATTTTTTATGAAAGTTGATGACCACGAAATTTTAAATAGAAAATAGATTTTTACCAACATGTACATATGGATGTAGATCTCAATATCTAGGCGACCTTTTTTCCATTGTTATATTTTTACCTTCTCTCTCTCTCTATCTCTCTCTCTGTCTCTCTCTCTCTCTCTCTCTCTCTCTCTCTCTCTCTCTCTCTCTCTCTCTCTCTCTCTCTGCCCCTCTCACATCCTTCTTTCTCATTCTCTTCTTTCTCTGTCTTTATCACCCCCTTCTACTCATTCTTTCTCACTCTCCTGTTTCTTTCTCTGTCTCTTTGCTCCTCTTCACTTCTTTCTTTCTCACTCTCTCCTTTCTCTGTCTTTATCACTCTCTCCTTCACTTTCTTTCTCACTCTCTCTCTCTCTTTCTCTTTCTCTCTCTCTTTCTCTCACTCTCTCTCTCTCTCTCTCTCTCTCTCTCTCTCTCTCTCTCTCTCTCTCTCTCTCTCTCTCGCTCTCCCATTCTCTCCCTCTCTCCCACTATTTCTCTCTTTTCCTCTCATTCTCTCTCTCCCTCTCTCTCTCTCTCTCTCTCTCTCTCTCTCTCTCTCTCTCTCTCTCTCTCTCTCTCTCTCTCTCTCTAAACAATAGGTCATGGACACGCTATCTCTCTATCACTCTCTAAAAATCCCTCTCTCTATCTCCGTCCCTCCACCCGCTGTCCTTGGGACATTCTCACCCATTTTACATTCATTTCACGTGAAAAGGGGAATGAAAATGGTTTAATGTATATTTTTCCAAGCCATAGCTGCCTAACTTTGACGGCAATGGCTGATCTAAATGGAAAAATAAATAAAATAAGATAAAAAGAAGAGATTTCGTTAAGCCAAAAGGTACCAATTCGCAGCTATTTTTATTTCATCGTATATTATTTTTTCTTTCTCTCTCTCTCTCTCTCTCTCTCTCTATATATATATATATATATATATATGCATACATATATATATATATATATATGCATACATATACATATATATATATATATATATATATATATATATGCATACATATACATATATATATATATACATATATATATATATATATATATATATATATATATATATAATATTTTACTAAATCCGAATTCACCTCCACGCATAAAAGTCCTAACCGAACTTGGGAGGTTGATTTTTCTTTTCTTTTCTTTCTTTTTTTTATGTTCCATGTCATAGTTGCTTTAACTTTGCCGGCAATGGCTGATCTAAAAGGAGAAATAAAATAAATAAGTTAAAATAAAGCCATTTCGTTAAGCCAAATGGTACCAATTCACAGCTATTTTCATTCTATTTTATGTTAGGTTTATATATATTTCTTTTCCTAAATCCGAATTCGCCTCCATGC
>NC_134790.1:29975698-29978198 GCF_046742065.1 Oratosquilla oratoria
CGCCTTTATCCGGGAATGTCTTCCCATCATATCAGTGGTCGTATACCGTCTTATGTGTGATCTTTGTTATCCTTTGTTTTGGCCTTTGTTATCTTCTGGGTTTTATTGTCTTCTTGTGTATGACATTTGTTATCTTTTTTATGACTTTTGTTATACTATATATGACCTTTGTTATCCTGTGTTTGGCCTTTGTTGCCGTGTATTTGGCCTTTGTTATCCTGTGTGTGTGTGACCTTTGTTATCGTGTGTGAGGCCTTTGTTATCCTGTGCTTGGCCTTTGTTATCCTGTGTGTGTGACCTTTGGTATCCTGTGTGAGACCTTTGTTATCCTGTGTTTGGCCTTTGTTATTCTGTGTGGTCTTTGTTATCCTATATGAGATCTTTCTTATTCTGTGTATGACCTTTGTTATTTTGTGTGTGACCTTTGTTATCCTGTGTATGATTGTCGTTATTCTGTCTTTTGCCCTACTGTGGATGTATTATTGTTCAGTGAATATACTTTGCTGTATAGAATATGCACTGGACATATTATATGTGGCTTTTGCTAGCTTGTATAACCTCTCTATTATATCACCTATAAAACACATTCAGCCTTGTATGTTGTACGTGTCTTTTGTTTGTAGTACACTCCCTATGTCTTCCAGTGCATGCATGTGGCCTATTTCATCCTGTGTAAACACTTTCTTTATTTCGTATTTGTCCTATGTTATCTTTAGTACATCTTCATCCTTTCAGTTATGGTATTTTATCTCCTTTCAACATTTTGCATGTACCTGATCCCACTTTGTGTTAACATCGACTGTTTTGTCTTGATTTTTTACTTATCTGTATGTATCTTTTGTCTTCATTCAAGCAGAACAATCTATTCTGATATTTTCTGTTTGTAGATATACATCCAATTCTAGCAACTATCTTCTCTTACTGATCGTTATTAATCTTCTCCCCAATATTATTATTGTAATCATTAATTAACTTTCTATATACATGAATTATCTTTTTATGATTATCAACTTTTATTATAATCATTAATCAAAATTTTATAACCATTGATTAAAATCTTTTATCTAAATTTTCAAGTTTCCTCACCATTTTCCAGGAATATTTCGTCTTAAAAAAATCTCATCCTTATTCACTCACTGTCTCACATTTTTTCATTCGTTTCTTATCCTCTCGTTCGTTTCTTATCTTCTCACTCATTTCTTATCTTCTCACTCGTCTCCATTGGTCTTAAATTTTCTCTATTTCACCAGATTTCCTTTTTCTCCAAGCCCCTTCAACGTTTTTAAACGTTTCTCTTATCTTCCTCCACATTTGCCTGTCCTGACTTTTTCATGTTATTTTCTATGTCTAGGGCGGCGTGGTAGCCCAGTGGAAACCGTGTCGAACTCATGAGCAGGTGGTCGTGAGTTTGATCCCCGGGACCCGCTGCGTATTTCTTTCGTTGGTTCTCGACAGCCCTGGCCAGGCGGGGAAGCGACCCTAACATCGGCCTGGTAGATCCAGCGGCTTGAAATTAGATAAAATTAAGTAAAAAGGATGGCACATTTCAATTCTTGCTCTCGGACATCACCTACCTGGCTTAATCCCAGACCAGGTTTTAATTTGTTTTGTGAAGCTTCGAATAATTCCTTCATTTCCACTTCGTATGATATGAACAGTAATACACTGGCTCATTATTTGTACAAAAGTATAATTATAAAAGGAAACCCCCTTGAGAGGTTTTCAGTTATGCTGAAATCCCCTGTGATGAAGTCATTGATAATTTTTTATCTAGTTGTTTACTTACCGTATTTACTTATTTACTTATCTATTATATCAATATATATATATATATATATATATATATATATATATATATATATATATATATATATATATATATTCTTAATTGAAATAAAAAAAATGGAAAAATGCAGTTTGGACCACATGGGGCCTTGATGCAATAGATGACATAAAAAAGATAGAATAAAAGAGGAGAGAAAATAGGTGAGGGGAACAGAAGTAAATTATTTAAATTAAATATTCCTTTTAAGCTCGATCTTCATCTTAAAGCTGAATGAAATCGTCTGGCATCAGCTAGAACAAAATCAATCAAATACATCGCCGTAGTAGAGAGATTGAAATACGCTGGGTTGGTATTTACCCCGCCAATAGATTAACGCCCCTTTTGTGAATGATTAAATATAAGCGTTGCCGCCTTAAAGAGGTAAGATACATGTTAGTGATTTTTTCGTCTTTGACACTTAGATAATTAAGTGTTTTGGTAAAATTCCAGAAACATACAAGCAAGGATATTTAACGTGAAACTTACGTTATCCATTAACTCCTAACCTAACCTAACCCAAACTAACGTAGCCTAAACCATACTAACCTAACCTAACCTAGGTCAACCTAACCTAACCTAACCTAACCATTCCATAGAAAAGTAGATTGTTCGTACATACACACACACACACACACACAAAAAAAAGAAAAACGTTTGTGTGTTACTGTATTTTTT
>NC_134790.1:29988198-29993198 GCF_046742065.1 Oratosquilla oratoria
TAAATCCTGCCCAAACCATAAGCGAGGCAGGGCGCTTGACGATCTTGTTCGTAAAGCGAGGTTTCAAGGGGTCATCACCAGGCTTGCTGTAGACCTTTGCTGCTGGGGTGCCAGTCACTGTGAAAATCGATTCGTCACTCTAGAAGACTGTTTTCCACTGTTCATCTGTCCATGTTGAATATTTCTTGGCAAATTTTAGACGTTTAACCACTTGCCGACGAGTAACCCATGGAATAGTGCGGGCACGGTAACTTTTATAATTCAGGTCATCGTGTAGTTGTTAAACGTCTAAAATTTGCTAGTCACTGTCAAAGTCGATTCATCATTCCAGAAGACTGTTTTCCACTGTTCATCTGTCCATGTTGAATATCTGTTGGCAAATTTTAGACCTTTAACAAGTACAGCGTTTAACAACTACAACGTTTAACAACTACACGATGACCTGAATTATAGGTTACCGTATATATATATACATATATATATATATATATATATATATATATATATATATATATATACATATGTGTGTGTGTATAAGTGTATATATATATATATATATATATATATATACATATGTGTGTGTGTATAAGTGTATATATATATATATATATATATATATATATATTTATATATAATATACGTATACATACATGAAATCATTCAGCTGAGGGCAGACTCCCAATATGAAGGCATTAGGAAACCGAGCCATTGAGTCACGTGATCAATTCAGGTGGCAACGAGTGCCCAAAGAAGGTAATAGATATCGCCAGTGCAGTCCTTGGTTCAAGATGGAGTCAGGTCTTCTTTAAAATACATAAATCTAAAACTAAATTGCCTCTATACGGAAGAATTATGTTATGAATATATATATATATATATTATATATATATATATACTGTATATATATATATACATATGTATGTATATATATGTATGTATATATGTATATATATGTATGTATATATTTAGATATATGTATATATATGTATGTATATATATATATATATGTATGTATATGTATGTATATATATATGTGTATATATATGTATGTATATATATGTATATATATTCATACATGTATATATATGTATATATATATATATATATATATATATATATATATATTACAGGTGCCTAAGTCCCTGTTCACACTAGTGGTTTGAACCGCGCAGAAACAGCTGGTACCGCATAGTCAAGGAGAACCTGCGCGGTTGTGTGTGAAAGCCTCCATTAACTTAGAATTTAAATGAACCTTCGCTGTTCAAATCACTAGTGTGAACAGGGCCTCGAGACAAAAAAATTCAAACATGATCATCCAATGGATCTCCGTTTACGAATTTTAAAGATTCTATTCTGAGTAATACAGGCCTATATTATTTCCTAAAGAATTTCCATTTGAAAGAAGAGTATTAGGTTCTTTCATAGCACTTTATCATTATGAAATCGCTTGACGTAACCTGAATAAAAATGACATCGGATTCCGAATGGATTAATTAATAAATCAGAAAATCGAACGAATTAAAATCTAAATCAAACGAACGGGAGGGGAGAGGGGAAAGGGACAACGAACCATCACGTGACGACTGACGTGGTTTAAAGTGACGTGGTTGATTGTAACGTGGTTTAAAGTAAAAAAAATCTATGGTGACGTGGTATTTCGTGACGTGGTTTATTGTGACGTGGTTTATATTTATCTTGGCGTGGTTTAGAGTGACGTGATTTATAGTGACGTGGCTTCCTGAAGTAATTTATCTTGACGTGGTTTAGCCTAATGTTAACTTTCGTGAAGTGATTTATCATGACGCAATTTATTTTGACGTGGTTTATCGTGACGTGATTTATAATTACGTGGTTTATTGTGATGTGATTTAGATTGACGTGATTTATCGAGGCGTGATCTATAGTGACGTGGTATATAGTCACGTGATTTGGAGTGACGTTATTTATAGTGACTGAACTTATAGTCACGGTAGTGACGAGAGTCAAAGTAACGTTATTAAGAGACATGATATATAGTGACGTTTATAGTGTCATTTATAGTGACGACAACTATTGTGACGTGACAGAGCAGCGAAGGGCTAATTGGTAGAGTTGAACTACGTGTCCAGAATGGACTTGTTATTGCGTTCCGACGCCAGCCACCATTTTGATGGGAAATTATTACATTTTCTGAATTTTTATTATTTTTTTTTTCTGGCGTTGTGGACATGACTGATAATTCCAGAAAAAAATCATATAGAGTTAAAGTTAAAGTTTATATGGTTTAAGCCTTTATATATATATATATATATATATATATATATATATATATATATATATATATATATATATATATATATGCTGCCTTTTGGTAAAGGAATTTCAGATAACATTGAGTAAATAATATAACAGTGTTTCATGTTTACTATGAATGTGTGTGTAAGTGTGTGTGTTTGTGTGTGTGTGTGTGTGTGTGTGTGTGTGTGTGTGTGTGCGCATGCGTATATGAATGAAGTCTAACTAAACTAATCCTTTTTCAAGGTTAGCCATATAGTCAAGTATATCTCTAATTTTAATCCAGTGGCTTAATTTCAACCAATAAAAGTAAAACATTATTTGTGAACTAACACAAATAGTAAAATAGTGTACTGAAGCATCAGTAGGTGCCTGAAGTGGGTTATAGATTTTTAAGGTGTTGTTGTCAAGACATTGGTAATTATTCTTAAGTGAAAACCCCTCTCCATAGGGGGCTATTACAATAGGCTATTTTTCTTCCAACCTCCGATTAATCGGCGGTAACACCCACCTCCAGAACTTTTTCCGCCGTAAAATCACCATGGCAAAATATTTTGTTTTCTCAACAAAAATACATTGAATGTCATTGGATATGCTGAAGGAAAATAATTTTCCTCCAGCATATCAGATTCCTTACCGAAAGCTTCGGGCTGCAAAGCTGCTCCAACAGTCGCAGGAAAAATACCTTAGTGTGATAATGCCTTTAGGGGTCCACTGAGGTTTACAAATGGTACCACGGTCCAATAACTAGTGTGAGTGGATGCATGATGACTTTATTCAGTGTTGAGGTGATCCCTCGGAGGATAATGAACAGCAAAACATAAGCTCGAGGGGACATGTTGAGAACGCTTGATGGAGAGAACGAGTGTCGTGAAGGTTACTTAACAAGTTTATAGGTGTCGTTTGGTTGCCACCAAGGGTGCCCTAGCGTGATGGAGGTGTCTCGTGTGGGAGGAGGAGGAGGAAGAAGAAGAGGAGGAGGAAGAGGGAGAAGGAGGAGGAAAAAGGAGAGAGGAGGGAGAGGAGGAGGAGGAGGAAGAGGAAGAGGGTACATTAGGGAAGTTGAAATCTGTGGAAGGATATAGCTTCATAGAGTCCCTCGTCATTGGTGCTGTGAGTGTCAGAGATTTGTGCTCTGGTGTGCTAGTTTGGCTCGTGTGAGCAAATGGCAGCTGGGAATCCAATTAGCGTGAGGGTGGGTGGATAGGCCCGCGGATGTTGAGGCCGATTTAGCGACCCTCCGTCCAGCTTCCCAATTCCAGAGTGGCAACCAGAGAGAGAGAGAGAGAGAGAGGGAGAGAGGGATCAGTGAAAAAACCCAGCAAGAAAGACTACGGTATTGAGAAGAAAAGGATGGGAAAGATAGAGAAGATAATGAAGAGAAGAGATAGGATGAGATGGAGAGGAAGAGGAAAAGGAATAAGTGAAGGGAGTGGATGAAGAGGATAAGGAGGGGGAAAGGAGGGATTATAAGAGAAGGAAGAGGAGGGAGAGTAAGAAAAGGAAGGAAAGAGATTTGACCAGAAGGAAAAGAAGAGAAGGAAGAGAAAGTTAAAAAGGAAAATGAAGAGGAGAAATAGGATAACATGGAGAGAAAGAGTAGGGTAAAGAAGAGAAGGAAGAAGGAAAGTGGTAATATGTAAATGGTGATAGCAGTGCTAAGACTGATGACCTGGTGACCTCGGAGGGTATCCAAAACTTCGATTTTCTTTTTCGTGGAAGTCGAGGGCAGAGCCACATACACGTTTCTTCAAAAAACAAAGTAATTTCTTTCTCGAGTGATATACAAGTTATGTTAACCAACACGCTTTCTTTGTCTCCCTCCTTCCTCCCCCTGCTGTTCTAACTTGTGAAGCCCTCTTTTTTTATGGAAAGGATTTAAGCAAACGGAGTGATTCCATGGTATTTGTGTTTCTTGGTGAGGCTTTGAAAAGGCTTTTCGTTGGCGTTTTCGGTGGGTCTTATCTGAGGACATCCAGAAGAAGATTATAGGGTCTTAAATATCCCCCGTAAAGAGCCTTCAAAAGCTCTCTCCCCCCCCCAAAAAAAAGGGTCTTGGAGAAGCTTCCAAAGATCTTCCGGGATGTTGTTGGGGTTACAGAGTGCTTCCAAAGGGACTTCCGAAGGGAAAGCCAGAGACTTCCAAAGAGGCTTCTGAAGTGATTCTTAAAGTGAGATTTCCAAAAGGATTGGAAGGAGGGGGGGGTAGAGAATATGAAGGGTGTGTCAAGAGAATAATGAATATTTGAAAATATTCTTTAACTACTGTTATTTTTTTTACCACTATCTCTCTCTTTCCCTCTCTCAGGCTAATACTAATACTTGTCTTCCTATTTCACCTCCTCTTCTTTCATCTTTTTTCCTCCTCCGTGTTCTTCTTTTCTTACTTTTAAAATCTCTCTTATTCTCATCTCCCCGCGCATTCTCTGTCTCTTCTCCCTTCCCATATCCCTCTCTCTCTCTCTCTCTCTCTCTCTCTCTCTCTCTCTCTCTCTCTCTCTCTCTCTCTCTCTCTCTCTCATTCTCTCTCTCTCTCTCTCTCATTCTCTCCTTGTCTCATTCTCTCTTATTCTCTCTCTCTCTCTCTCTCTCTCTCTCTCTCTCTCTCTCTCTCTCTCTCTCTCTCTCTCTCATTCTCTCTCTCTATCTATCTATCTCATTCTCTCCCTCTCTCATTCTCTCTCTTTTCCTAGTGCATTCGTACATGCTCGCCTCTACCATCTGCA
>NC_134790.1:30008198-30010698 GCF_046742065.1 Oratosquilla oratoria
CTATTTTATTTGATTGTATCTTTTTATTTTTGTATTATTGATTTCGTTGTTATATATTATCTCTAATTCTATTTTTATTTATTTTATTTTATTATATTTTATCTAATTTTATTTGTTATGTCGTAGAACTATGTATTTCCGTTACATATAACAGACGCCAAAAGTGCGTAATCCAAAATCACACTAAAGTTAATGAGTTTCAACATTTTTATTATCCAGAAATACTTTGTACCTGCTCTAGTCAGGAATAAATAATACAACCAAAGTAGTAATGAAATTATAGAAACACAGGTAAACTACAGACAGTAACAGATTTTTATATATATTCTGCATATAGTAAAGGAAGCTGTATAATGTGTATGCCTTTTTAGGATGATAACAGTGATAAGTGTAAATTCTATGACATGTGGCAAGAGCGCTTTTTCCCCATGATGTGACAACCCGATAATTGGTGGTCAAATTGGCAACGTCGCACTAGGGGGAGAATTCCCGCTTCTGCCCCTCCTTGAACGGACTTCTTGGAGCGTAAAGGCTAGAATAACGGTGATGGAAAAAATTACAAAAACTTACAAAAAAAAAAAAAAAAAGCGATTTTGAAGAATTCAGTTTTCAACCCAAAGAAAGTTTTCGTTGATTGGTGAAATTATGCACCACCTTTGCCTTAAGTACAACCCACCTCCCCGAGCAAGTATGACATGTTTGGGGCTGCAGAGGTTAAATTAAGAGTTAACGGCATTAAGAACTCGTGTCATAAGGCCCAGAAACCTTAATTTTTGCGCCACAGGAGGTCCTTTGTTGAGAATAAAGATTCCAAAGAGTCTGCCTTAGTGACAGACAGCTCTTTGCGTTCGCCGTCAGGATTTTATACCCGTGTTAGGGACTGCCGCGTATAAAGTCTAAGACCTTTTTTGATATTATTATTATTCCTCTTACAATGGTTTTCTCTATTCTCTTATCGTTTGTTCACTTCTCTCATTTCTCTTCTTTCTCTCTCTCTCTCATTTCTCTTCTTTCTCTCTCTCTCTCTTTTCCTTTCTCTTCCCTTTCTCTCTCTCTTTCCCTCTCTTTTCCCTTTTCTTTTCATTCTCTCTTGTTTCTCTCCTTTCTCGTTTCTCTCCTTGTTTCTCATCTCTCGTTTCTATCCTCTCTCTTTCTCTCTTCTATCTGCTCTCTTCTCTCTCTCTATCTCTATATCTATATATCCATCTATCTATCTATTTACCTATCTATCTTTACTTCTCTTCTATTCTATTCTCTCTCGCTCTCTCTCTTCCCTTTTCCTCTCTCTCTCTCTCTTGCTCGCTCGTTCTCGTGCTGTCTCTTTCCCCTCTCTCTATGTTTCTCTCTCTGAATGAATGTGTGTCATATCCTTTATGATTAATCAATGGAAATTTGTTGTCTATTAACTTAAAGAAAATATAAGAGTGATTCTGATATGTAAGAAATATAAGAAACACTTTGATTAGCAAGTAATAGACATGATCCTCAATAAGACAGTGATAGCTCAAGAGAATACTAAACATTCTAATGTATGGTACATGTTGAGAATATTAATTGTACTTATTGTTATTATGATAAACTAATATATTTGACTTTGAAACCGTGGGATGGATATAAAGTTTAGTGAATGTTTTATATATCAGTATTGCATAAGTTTTGATTAAAAAAAAATAGCGTAGTTAAACTCTCATTTAAGTTTCTTTTACTCGTAAACTATTTTCATATATTTTGTCTGCGGAACTTTGTACTCGGCTATATGAAATCACTTCGTCATTAGCCAGAGGAAAATATATAGAATATGTAAATTTAATTTGGTTGCCAACCAAATGAAAAGAATTTACGATGTTGGAATCATTTGGTGTTCTGTTAGCGAAACGACATGACGTCATCGTCGCGTTCTTCTTGTGTTGATATTTTTTGCGTTTGAGGACATTTTGTGTGACACTTGAATTTAGTCCTCCTCAAAGACAGAGTGGCTAATATTATGTACTCAAAAATTCACTCCATCAAAAAATAAAAAGATGTAATTAATCAAAAGATAATAGCAACCGTCAGAATAAAAGAAAAGTACCCGAAAGGAAAAGAAAAAACAAAATCCGTGACAGACGGATGCGCACCATTTCTCCTCTTGCTCACTTCATGACGTCACGCTCTTTGGAGTCGTCGTCACATTAGTCACGCATATCACGACGTCGGGATTCTCGTAATTTTTGGCCAGTGGGACCAAAAAAACCCTTCTCGCAATGGGTGCGTCCCCATAATTTTGGTGGACGAAACGT
Organism: Oratosquilla oratoria; assembly: GCF_046742065.1. NCBI lineage: Eukaryota > Metazoa > Arthropoda > Malacostraca > Stomatopoda > Squillidae > Oratosquilla > Oratosquilla oratoria. Next base: position 30,010,478 of record NC_134790.1, read on the forward strand.
CGCGAAATTCCAAAGTCATGCAAAAATATCCTTGCCAATTGAAGAACTATGGTTTGCGTATTATTCAGAAAATTCTTAAAATATTTTTAATTCAAAATGCGTTGTTGCAGAAAATAAACTAACTTCTGTATATATACGTTTATACAGCATATATATATATATATATATATATATATATATATATATACACACACATATATGTATGCATATATGTATGTGTG
>NC_134790.1:30020698-30033198 GCF_046742065.1 Oratosquilla oratoria
ATATTTATATATATATACATATATATATATATATATATATATATATATATATATATATATATATATTGTATGTACTTATTTCAACCATGGTAAAGCCTAAGAATGCAACATCCACATCTCCAGTTACTCTCAACACCTCCGTCTCTTAAATCACCCAATATTTGCACCTCGTCACTTCTTTGGTTATACTGCCAGTTGATCTCTCGTTTCCCCTGTCTCGCACATGTTTTCTTCTTTGACATCCTGAAACCAAGCTCTGTTGGCTTCATCCCTTCCATCCGTAAGTGCATTGGTGGCGTCATTGGAAGCGTGCTGGTCTCGCATTCGTCTAGTTGTGGGTTCGAATTCCGCTCTTTTCTTTGATCCCCAGTATATATACATATATATATATATATATATATATATTGAGACATTATGACAGGTTGACGTAAGCGGAGTAGGAAACACAGGAGTCTTAGTCTTGAGTTTATTCCTGACTAGTTTCGCATACCTGCGAAACTAGTCAGGAATAAACTCAAGACTAAGACTCCTGTGCATTCCTTTGAAAAAGCATACCTGCGAAACTAGTCAGGAATAAACTCAAGACTAAGACTCCTGTGTTTCCTACTCCGCTTACGTCATATATATATGTGTATATATATATATATATATATATATATGTATATATATATATATATATATATATATATATATACTGTATGTATATGTATATGTATATATATATATATATGTATATATATATATATATGTATATATATATATATATATATATATATATATACACATATGTATATATGTACTCGTATATGTTATTTTTTCCACATAGATATAGAACTCTACTTACTCAGCTGTATATGTTTACATACATTTCATCCTTTTTCATTTAAGACTGATTTCCCCTTGTAGAAGGTCAACAAGATATCCACACCAGTGAGTTCATTCAGTCCACATTGCCAATTGATACGGAAGAGAGGAACATCTATCTTCACTTTTCTTGAGAGAAGACACTCAAACATGAGATTTAATCTCCCTCGCCGCCTTCTCGGCTCGTTTTTCACCTTTGTGACCGCAAGCTTGCTTCTTCCCCTTGAGGGATTATCACACTGGGCTGTTTGTCCTCCCACATCGTACCTCCAACCTCAACTGTCGGTGCTCGCGAAGCCCGAGAATACTTAGTGTGATAACCCCTTCCCTCTATTACCTCCCCGTTCTTCACCGTCTTACTCTCTTTCCTCTAATTCTCTTCCTCGTAGCTCTCTGTCATATATCTTCTATTCCATTCACTTTTATCCTGCAACAGCATATATGCATCCTCGTCCTTTATGTTACTTTTTCTTAGAGTTTTTGGGACTTCGGTGAGTAGGTGGTGAGCCTATATATATATATATATATATATATATATATATGTGTGTGTGTGTGTGTGTGTATGTTTATATATGATGCTGATGATTTGCTTTAACGTCGCGAAACCCCCTATCAGGAAGTTAGGATGATATCCCTTACAGAGGACTTTGTAGCGTGTAATTAAATTAACCATATCCTTGGTTCAATTCGCCGATGGAAGGGTTCGAATCACCGTCTCCTCTTCCTCCGACGCTAATAGCGACGCCCTAACCTGTGTGTACGTGTGTGTGTGTGTGCGTGTGTGGGCGTGGGCGTGTGTATACATACAGATTTGTATATGTGTACATGTATATTGCTTTGCCATCTAAATACTCCCACAGCAGTTTTATTATCTTGACCTGACGCGGATATTTAAAATCAAACATTTAATAAATCGTTCAATCAATCATTCAATCACCCAATCAACCATTCGGACTCCACTGGAGCACAAAATCTTCTCCCAACTCCTGCTACATCACTCCTGCAAACTTTACTAACTCGTTTCTCCACCCTCTGTCTGATTTTCCTCCTCCACACATTCCCACCTTGCGGCGTCCAGTTTGTAACAACCTTGTTCTATCTCCACCCTCCTTTGTGGCTACCTGGCCTGCCGAATTCCATTTCCGCTCTATTATCACCTCAGCAATATCTTCAACTCTTGCCTGAGTTGTTACCAACTTTCCCAACCCTTTTTTCTTTATTTCATTGTTTTTTTTCTTCTTTTTTTCTTCTTCTTTTTTTACGATTATGATTGTTCTAATGCTCTCTATGCTCTCTTTACCTACTTTCTCCTCGTTTTTGTGATTTATTTATCATTGTGATTGTTATTACAGGTTATATCAGTGTAGTCCAGTAAGAGATACGCAACAATGTATTGGAGTCTTTGGAAAATAGTAGAATAATAGAATAGATATTCCTAGTCAGATTACTATGTTGTAATTGTGATATCGAAAAAGCAGGAATCAAATATGTTTACAAAAACAAAGTGAAAATCAGCAAAACAAAACAAATATATTTCTGGATTACATAATACAACCACATTGTAAATGTGTCTAATAGAAAGTTATCTTTTTTTCATTATTCTTTTAGATATATTGTAAGCAAGATTTGAACATGTTTACAACATGTGAACATTTTAAACAAAACAATATTTTTGGATTACATAATGTAACCAGATTGCAAAGGTTTCTAATAGAATATTATTTTCTTTATATTATTCTTTTAGTTATATTTCAATTCGTGGAAACGATCAAAAACATTTCAATGTTTTCAAACATTACTCAAGTGAAGATCCTTAAAAGGTTAATTTTAATAGAATAGGACAAATACACTATTTGTGGGACTTGATTTGAATAGAATAGGACAAATACAATATTCGTGGTATTTGATTGGAATAGAATAGGACAAACTTACTATTAGAATAGTTCATTTAAAAAATAGGACAAATACCCTATTCGTGGGGGTTTATTTTAAAAATAGAACAAATACACTACTGGAGAGACTTATTTGTAGGATAAATAAAAAAAAAGTAAAAATTTAATAGAAATTTAGACAACACATATTTGGAAAATGGTGATGGTTCTATAAAATGTTAGGTGACTCCTGGTGTTGTAATATAAACACTAATAAGCTACAATGAGTAACCATGGTAACGAAAGCCGACAGGAGACCTCTTGGTCCATGTCTAGGTGGAAATAACAATAATGACAATGATTAATAATGATTCGGCTTAACGTTGAGAACTCCCCCTATGAGGAGGTTAGGATGGTGCCCATTATAGAGAAATTTGTAGCGTAGAATTGAATGAACCATGCCCGTGGTCCAACTCGCTGGCGGCAGGATTCGAACTGTCGTCACCTCGACCTTCCCAGCAAGTAGCGACGCTCCAACCTGCTCGGCCAGAGAGCATCTAATAATAATAATAATAATAATAATAATAATAATAATAATAATAATAATAATAATAATAATAATAATAATGATGATGATGATGATGATGATGATGATGATGATGATGATGATGATGATGATGATGATGATGATGTTGATAATAATAATGATACCACTAATGATATTGATAATGATAATGATGATGATATGATAATAAACGGAAACTAAAAGAAAAAGCTATTCTCTTTTTTTCATTTTTAATCACATTTCATTAGTATTTACTTCAGATTATTAACCACATATATTCAATATTTATTGATTTTTTTCTAAATTATTCATAAGATGCTGCATGCCCGATAAAATGCGCTACTAAAAGGCCAGATGATCTAGAATATAATTAAAATTAACTAAAAAGAATTATATTAAAAAAAATGCAAGATAGACTTTAGACATTTAAATTATATATTGGCGTAAAGAAAATAATCTAAATGCATCACCAGGATTTAAAAGTTGTTTATTATAAGCTTTGTTAATCAAAATCACTCTTATGAAAAAATCAAACGACGCGAACCTACGACAATGAATATAAAGTCAGCAAGTTTGGTAAAAGGAGAGAAGATGCACGGATGTCGGATGTCGAACTTTACATCCCCTGTCAAGCTAGGAACACCGAGAATTATATATATTCGCACCGTCCATTCATAAACGCGAAGGAAAGTCTCAACATCTTCATGTAAACAAAAGCGAGAGGGGAAACCGTTCTTTTTTTTCGCAACACTTGTATTTTCCCCCTTAAAGGAATATTTACAAATAGCCGTACTCTCTTTCTGGGATGATTTTCCGTTTCGGACTCTTCATAGAAAACGGCATATCAACTCAGGAGCTGGCCTGAACAGACTTGTGGCTGAAACTGGGATGCGTTTAAAAATACCCACGTCCCCTCCACACCCCCTCTTTTTTTTTTTTTTTTTTTTTTTTTTGCAACCAGTAAAATGAAATGAGAATTTGGGATTTTCTTTTTCTTTTTATTTGGGGGGAGGGGGGTATCAAGAATCATTTTATTGGGCTTGTGGAAGCATAAATTGCATATTGGGTATTATTTTCTCTCTCTTTTCCACAAGGGAGCTCGTGCATGGTCGTTCATTGTACATGCATGCACATGAATGTGTAAAGGCGAGCGTGCTTGTGCACACACACTCACACACACACACGCACAAACACACATACATACACATACATGCACATGTATACACACACATGAACATGCAAACACGTGCATACACACCCATACACACGTACCCATACAATGACTCCCAAATATTTACACACATACACACCCACACAAACACACCCACACAAACACACACACATCCACACGCACATACACAACTCACACAAATACACACATACGCACATGTACATACGCACACACACACACACACACACACACACACACACACACACACACACACACACACACACAGGCACACACACACACACACACACACACACACACACACACACACACACACACACACACACACACACACACACACACACACACATACACACAAACGCACGCGCGTGCTCGAGGATAAATCAGTGCATGTGATTGTGCGAGCATGCACATACCAGATATGTGCCATTTTTTGTGCTTGTATACGGAGTTCTTAAAATATGATATTGCTCTTCTGTTTATATTTCACCAAGTTATTGTAAAAATACTACGATGAATTGTTATCTGGCGTTGTGTAGTATCTGGAGTTCATTGCCTTCAATGTCGGTATTACAATCTCTAGGGATATATATATATATATATATATATATATATATATATATATAGATATATATATATGTGTATATATGTATATGTATGTATATATGTATATGTTGTATATGTTGTATATGTTGTATATATGTATATATATATATATATATATATATATATATATATATATATGTATATTTATATATATGTATATATATATGTATATATATATGTGTATATATATGTATATATATGTATATATATATATATATGTATATATATATGTGTATATATATGTATATATATGTATATATATATATATATGTATATATATATGTATATATATATATATATATTTATATATATATATATATATATAATATATATATTATATATATATTTATATATATATATTTATATATATATTTATATATATATATATTTATATATATATTGTCAGCTTATAAAGAAGATGAACGCATTATGAAACAAATTATAAAAAGAAACATTAAACCAGTCAATCCAGAAAAAATACTAAATCTCGTGATTTATTATAAAACTAAGAAAACTAGCCACCTTCTTATTAGAAACAGCCCCCTACAAGAAAGAAAGGAACTTCAGAAATCACATGTCATCTATAGGTTCACATGTACACGAGGGAACTGTGAAGCCCTCCCATCCACCTATATTGGCATGACGACAATGAGGTTATCCCGTCGCCTCTCATACCACCTGACATCTGGAGCCCCTAAGAATCACTTAAGAGAAGCCCACGGCTTAACACTAGCAAGAGAGACACTAGAGAAAAACACCGAGATTTTGGATTTATGTACTGACGATAGACGCCTCCCAATTTTAGAAGCGTTGTATATTAAAGAGTTGAGCCCAAACCTAAATGTACAAGCAGAAGACCTTAGAGCCCTTCCAAGCATGAGACAAACCGTTACAAATACAAACATGAGACATAACACCACAAACGCCAATACGAGACAAAACGCCACTCGTCCAACTACGAGACAAAACGCCACATTCCGCCACAACACAAACCCGGAGGCTCCCTAGCGCACGTGACATTTCGTCCCTGCCCGTAATACCAGGTGACCTCCCCCAGTGATTAGCAGGTATAGGAAATCTAGTATAAAACTTAGATCTTTACTAGAATCTTCGAATTAATTCTTATCCCTATAGCTACTGAAGAAGGGTCTTGAACCCGAAATCGCGATCTAGCTAATATGACTACATACAGCCAAGTCATAAATTTCCTTCCTAAGGAAAACAAATCCTTAATAAGGTATATGGAAAATACTTTTAAGAAAATTATTAATGCACAACTAGCCATCACTTTTAATGAAACATATATATATATATATAAATATATACTGTATACATGTATATACTGTATACATGTATATACTGTATACATGTATATACTGTATACATGTATATACTGTATACATGTATATACTGTATACATGTATATACTGTATACATGTATATATTGTATACATGTATATATTGTATATATGTATATGTTGTATATATGTATATGTTGTATATATATATATGTATATATGTATGTATATATATATATATATGTATATGTATATATATATGTATATACTGTATATATGTATATATAATGTATATATATATATATATATATATATATATATTGTAATAAAGTAGTAGCCTCTGTCTGTCTGTTGTTTGATCACGAACTCCTAAGATTTTGCAGATAGAACCCCATTACCATATATATTCTGGTACCCTATCCCTCCAGGTACTTGGATAACTATATTTCGTTTAAAAAAAAAATGGTTAGGGTTAACGGTTAAAGTTAGGTGGGTTATGGTTAGGTGAGTGATTATTCACGAACTACTCCTAGGTTTTTGCAGATAGACCCCTAAACCATATATACTCTGAAACCTTATGACCCGAGGTACTTGGAAAACTATCTTTCATTTGTCTGTCTGTCTGTTTGCTTGTTTACTTGTTTGTTCAGGAACTCCTAGGGTTTTGCGTATAGACCCCCATAAACATATACATTCTGATACCCTATCATTTCAAGTACTTGGATAACTATTTTATTTTCAAAAAATATATATTTTGGTTAGGGTTAAGGGTTAAAGTTAGGTGGGGTATTGGTCTGTCTCCAAAACCGTGAACAAACAGACAGACAGAGGCTACTACTTTATCAAAGTAGTTGTATATATGTATATATATATATATATATATATATATATGTATGTGTGTGTGTGTATATATGTATATATCTGTATCCATATGTATATATATATATGTGTGTGTGTGTATATGTATATATATATATATATATATATATATATATATATATGTGTGTGTGTGTGTGTGTGTGTGTATATATATATATATACGTATATTTATGTATATATATATATATATATACGTATATTTATGTATATATATATATATATATATGTGTGTGTGTGTGTGTGTGTGTGTGTGTGTGTGTGTGTGTGTGTGTGTGTGTGTGTGTGTGTGAGGAAAAGGTGGTAGGAAAACACGGGCTTTGTTCCTGGTTCCAACCCGTTTTTTCCTACCACTTTTTCCAGACAACTGTCTCACCTTCATAAAACATATTTAAGTATGTGTTTTTGTACGTGTATGTGTGTGTGTGTGTGTTTGTGTGTGTATTTGTGCGTGTATGTGTGTGTGTGTGTGTGTATCATTACTTTTAAGCTTAACCTGTGATTGCTCCTAACATTTTTTTTATCTCACGGATTGTGCTCGCCCCTTTAGAAGTCTACATGTGGCTGCGGCCATCTGTGCGCTTCAGACGGCGGTGCCATATTGGAAAGCGGGCTGCCTCATGGGTCTCTATTTATTTTACCCTTTGTGTCATTTCATGTTATGACTTTTGTCTTGTTTTGTTGTTGTTGTAGTTGCTGTTTTGTTTTTCTTTCTCCCTCTCATTCTTCCTCTTTTTTATCTCACTACCTCTCTCTCTCTCTCTCTCTCTCACACACACACACACACACACACACACACACACACACACACACACACTCTCGGTTTTTAGACTGTATGACTCCATTTTTCTCTCTATTAAATCTATTCCATCTCTTCTCTACGGATTTCCTTCAGAATCAGGATCATCTGATATATGTGATAGAGATCAAACTGGCTTTTATTTATCTACTTATTTGTGTATTTATTTATTTTATCTCTATTTTATCTTGTTATCTATTTATTTTCCTATTGATGTGTTTTTTTCTGTTGTGTGACTTCCTCTTGGTATGTATGACGCAGGTGCTTACATGTTTATTCTTCGATTCCAGGTTATGTCCCTCTGATTCCTTTCCATTTGCGTCACAGGTCGCATGTGTCTCTTCACAAATCCCCCAACGCATTCCCAAACGCTTCCTTTACCTTCCCAAAGTCACCCTAACTCCCAAAGCCTGCCTCCTCCCTTGCTCCCGTCTCTGGTTCCTTCTTCAGTCTTTCCTTCAGGTCCTTCCCCTGGCCCCTGCTCATTCCTATTCCTGAGTTTCTTCGATCAGCTCCTCTCTCCCTTACCCTTCTATCAAGACCCTTTCCCCTAGCCTTCCCCCTTTAACCCTCCCACCACCAGTCCCTCCACTGATCCCCCTACCCCAGCCTCCCTACTCCTGCAGTTCCTTCCCTAGCCTTCCTTACGCTCAACACCAACCTACACTTCCTACTTCTTCCTCCTCGTTCAGCCCTCCATCACTTCCTATGCTCCACCAGAACATACCTTATGCTCTCAACGCTCTCCTTTTTTTCTCCGTTGTTTATACTTTTATTTATTTATATATTTTATTTTATTATGTATTTATTTATTTTTCATCGTCATCTCCAAGTACACTCACGTCCTCACCTCTGAGTCCCCAGCTAGAATCGTGTTTCTTTTCAAATAGACGAATCTGAGTTGACGTTCCTCAACCATCCACCTCCACTTGTAACCTCCTCTTTTTTCCTCTCCTCCCTCCCTCCCACTCACTCCATCAGCATCCTCAGGTGTGTTCAAGGTCATTATCTCCTATAGATGTCTCTTTGTCTCCTGTGTCTGAAATGGATGTAGCTTCTAGTTACATATTAACAACATGAGATATAAGAAATAACAATGTCAGAATGCTAGGATGTACATTTGGTTCTTATTGTATTGATTTATTATTATTATTGTTATCATCGTTATTATCATCTATTCATTTATCTTCATTTTATATATATATATATATATATATATATATATATATATATATATATATATATATATATATATATATATTTAAGAAGCAGCTAGGATTCTGATGCATGCCATATGACGCAATATGATGTAATGTCCACTAACTAATTCATATGTTTACTTTAGTCTTCTATTTGTGCGTATGTTTGTTTATTATTTTTGTCACTTATTCACCTGTTTGATTTATTAATCCATTTATCATTTGTTTATTCATATGATTATGGATTTAGGCATATTTATTAATGTTTTTGTGTCTTTGTATTTATCTGTTCATTTGGTAATATATTACATTCATTTTGGTTATGTGTTTAAGTAATTCATTTATTCATTTATTTGAATGTGTATTAATGTGATAATTTATTTAGACATATTTATTTATGTTGCTTACCGTATGCCTTTTATTTATGTCTACTAGGATGCGTTATGTCGCCCTGGCTGTTCAACTTATACATGGATGGGGTGGTGCGAGAGGTGAATGCTAGGGTAGTGAGTCAGGGATTGGAGATGGTTAAAGAAAATGGAGAAAAGTGGGAGGTGAGCCAGCTCTTGTTTGCGGACGACACTGCGCTTGTGGCAGGGTCGGAGGAGGGATTGAGGAAGCTGGTGGCAGAGTTTGGGAGAGTATGTGATAGAAGAAAGCTAAAGATAAATGTGGGTAAAAGTAAGGTGATGAGATGTACAAGGGGTGAAAGTGGCAGTAGACTGGAAGTGAACATTAAGGGAGAGCGACTGGAGGAAGTGGATAGTTTTAGATACTTGGGTGCAAGTGTAGCAGGAAAAGGTGGAGTGAAGGTGGAGGTAGAATGTAGATTGAGAGAAGCGAGTAAATGCCTTGGTGGTTTAAAGAGTGTAATGAGGAATAGACATTTGGGAATGGATGCGAAGAGGAGACTGTATGAAGGAGTGATTGTGCCAACAGCACTGTATGGGGCAGAAACGTGGAACATAAGAGAAGAAGAGAGAAGGAGTTTGAATGTGTTTGAGATGAGGTGTCTGAGAAGTATGGTGGGGGTTACTAGGCTGGATAGAGTGAGAAATGAGGAGGTGAGGAGGAGGAGAACAGGGGTGAAAAAGGATTTGGGAGATAGGGTTGATGAAAGAATATTAGGATGGTTTGGACACATGGAAAGAATGAGTGAAGAAAGACTAGTAAAAGAGGTATGAAAGGCAGATGTGGAGGGAGTGAACATGAGGGGACGTCCTAGGATGAGGTGGATGGATGGGGTGAAGGGGGCTTTGGGGAAGAGGGGAATGTCTGTTGAGGAAGGAAGGGAGAGGACGGAAGACAGAGGTGAGTGGAGAATGGTTGTATATGGATGATGTGATTGCATGAGGAGAAATGGGCGGGGGGGTGGGGGGTGGGGTAGTATGTGTGAGTAAATTTTGATGTGTGAGTAAATTTTGACGCAGCCCGAAGGGATTTCTCCCCGTCCTCGCCTTATATGCAAAGGGGGACGGAGAGGGGGGGTCGCCGATTAAATGAAGCGGCCTTGCTGTGGATGTACTGTGTCTTGCGACACTGCTTCTGACCCAAGGCGGTGGGCAGGGTGCAGGGATGACCCGTCATCCAGGAGGTGCTCAGATGAGAGGAAGGGTGGGAGGGGTGTGGAGTGTATTTGGGGATGTAATGGGTGGGAGTGTTTTTGTGCCTTTCCCTTTTTGGCTACCTCCCTTGGAAGGGGGAAAAAGCCTTGGTATATGTATGTATGTAGGTATTCTGTTGTATTCATTTTGTTTATGTGTTTGTTAATCAAGTTAATTTCTTTATTTAACAAAATATACTTTCATTTATCAATTTCTTTATTGCATCCAATTTTGTCATAAACGTCAAGTCCTTTTCATAAGTTTTTGATTTTGGATTCCATTTTAAGTGACACTATACATATCTTCCGTTTTCTGCTGTCGTCACATTGTTCCAACTTAAGAGCAACAAATATTACTTTCTTTCATCTCTGCCTCTGTCATCCAGTTTTCTTTGTGTATATGTATGCATCATCATTTCACTCTGTACATGAAAAATGTCACGTTAAGACGTTCGGACAAGCTTTTTTTTTTTTTTTTCTTCTTCATTTCTTTTTTCCTTTCTTCCCTTCTTCCTTTCTTTTCTCCTTTTTCTCTTTTTTTCCTTTCTTTTCATGGCTGACTGTATATGTGTTATATGTTTATGTGACTTCAGTTACATAATGGACAACAACCAACGACAGACACCTAATACTGGCAGTCCTTCGAGAGGACCTCGCAGGGAGTCCCCTCCCTACCACTTGTCTTCAAATCCTATTAAGAGCTTACAATCCAGTGACGCCCTTTCGTGTTTCCTTATCTCCCCAAAACCAGGTGACTTTATTCAACAAGGAGTCAGATTATATCCTAAAGATTATATCCTTTCGAGAACATCATAAGGATGAAGTTTGCTTAGTTTAGTTAAGTAAAACCGTGTTTATTGGGTCGTGATAAAATACAAAATTTGTGTCACCGTATTGAAGCTGTTAACACACTCAAATGCATCTAAGAGAATAGTCCTAGGGAGCTGGATTAGTGTTTCTATGATCCTCTTAGGACTGTTGATATTCCTTGATGGAGATATATTCCTATTACAGTCTATTCTGTTTTACTCCTCCTCCTCCTCCTCCTCTTCCTCTTTCTCCTCTTTCCCTTCCTCCTCTCCCTCTTTCTCCTCTTTCCCTTTCCCCTCTCCCTCCTCCTCCTCCTCCTCCTCCTCCTCCTCCTCCTCCTCCTCCTCTCCCTCTTTCGCCTCCTCGTCATCGTCCTTTTTGTCATTCATCTATAGTTCTCTTCCTTCCTGTCGTACTTACCTCCTCCTCCTCGCGCCCTCTCTTACTCCTCGCTCTCTTCCTTCTCGCTTTCTTCATACTCACCCTCTTCCCCCTCGTCCTCTTCCTCCTCGCTTTCTTCCTCCTCGCTCTCTTCCTCGTTGCTCTTTCTCTCCTCGCTCTCTTTCTCGTTGCTCTCTCTCTCCTCGCTCTCTTCCTCCTCCCTCTCTTTTTACTCGTCTCCGTCCTCTTTCTTTCCCTCTTCTTCCTCCTCGGTCTCTTCCTTCTCCTTGTCTTTTCTTTAATTCCTCTCCTCCTCCTCTTCCTCCTCCACCACCTCCTCCTCCCATCCTCATCTTCCTCCTGTTCCTCCTCCTCCCCTCTTCACCCTTTTTCTCACCCTTGTTTTTTTCTTCCTACTTTCCCTCCTCCTTTTCTTCAT
>NC_134790.1:30038198-30043198 GCF_046742065.1 Oratosquilla oratoria
TTCAAAAGAATGAATGGAATTTTATCTATGGATAAATGTTATGTTGTCAAACCAAAGTTTTGAACCACCTACAGTTTTCATGATACAAAATTCAAAACTTTTGTTCAATAATCTAATTTCATCTATTCAAGAAAATTACCGTACTGTATGCTGAACACTACATATATCATGTATTTTGAAAAAAAATATTTACATTGCGAGAGCTATAACGTGGGTCAGTTTGCTCGCGTTTGTGCATATACTTATTCGCACACACACACACACACACACACACACACACACACACACACACACACACACACACACACTCGACTCGGTGGCGCGGTGGTAGGGTTCCCGGCCGACACTACAGCTGTCCGGGTTCGAATCCCGTCCAGGGCTGAAATAATTTCAGCATCGATGCGATGGGAGTCGTTACTCCAACTCTCATAGGTGGGGAGTTCGGGGTGTTTGTGCGTGTAAGGTCACAGCATTACCGATAAGTCGGTCATATATGAGCTCTGAGCTCTCTTCCGGGAGGAAATAGCTGTCGATCACGAGTCCAACACGTGATCCAAGACCATGGTGAACCATGATAAATCACATACACAACACACACACACACACACACACACACACACACACACACACACACACACACACACACACACACATGTATATATATATATATATATATATATATATATATGTGTGTGTGTGCGTGTGTGTGTGTGTGTGTGTATGTGTGTGTGTTTGTGTGTGTGTGTGTGTGTGTGTTGCCGATGATGTGATTGATATGATAACAAAGAAAATGTTGAATATGAAATTGAGAGCTAATATAAAACAGAAAAAAGAGGAAGAAGAAGAAGAAGAAGGAAGAAATAGAACAGTAGAGAAGAACCGGAGAGAGCGGAATGTAATAGTAGAGCATCTTAAAACAATATCGAGTAATTTGTTTTTGTCTCGGGAGGCGAAAAGAAAAAGACAAGGAGAAAATATATGTTTAATGAATCGCTATCAGTTCTGAATCGCTTTTATCTCCTGTAAGAAATAGGTCTTTAGCGTCCACGTCTCCTATCTTTACGAGTCGTATACTTACGACCCGTATTCCTCGATGTATTTTTTATTTCTTTTCATTCGCATGCATTCTCTCCATTATCTGGTTAGCATTCTTTCGAACATTCTTTTTTATTTTTATTTTTCTTCATTTGCAGCCCTTTTCCGCTTTTATCAGCTCCTTCTTGCTTTCTATTCTTTCCTACATTTCTTTTTATACAATTACATTGGACTTGTTTGTTATTTGATTTCATCGTATACTGTATTTTGTTTTTTGTTTATATATTTATTTAGTTGCTTATCTACTTATTTATATTTACTTATTTATTTGTTTAATTATATTTATTCATTCGTTTATTTACTTTTTGTGTTATGTTATTTATCTATCTATTTTATCTATTTATTGATTTATGTTTTACTTGCAAGCCCCGGGCTGTGCCCGTCCGGGCTTGGCCAGACGGGCTTGGCTTCGCCTCTAGCAGCCTTCGGCGGCTAGATGCTAATCGTTCAATAAGTTAACATTCTATTCAATAAAATTACACCCCTTTCCCTCATTCTATGCCACAGTAAACAATTTATGACAATGTGACGTCATGTCGCCTTTTTTCTGATTGGCTATTCTTCAGTCGTGACGTCATGTCTCTTCTGATTGGCTGGTCTTCTGTTGTAACGTTGTGCACCATTTTCAGATTTCGATTATTTCTACAAAATATTATTTTCATATACTCTATACGACACATGGGGTTAAGTAGAAAACATACAATAACTAAATTTATTTTAAGGGTGATTTCTTGCTGAACAAGAATGTCGAGAACGTCAAATTTTTGTCATAAGCATCATACACAAAAAATAGTGATAACAATGATAAAGAAATTAATCAGTTAATAAGTGAATTAATAAATGAATAAAGTTTATACAAAGGGAATCAAAATCTGTCACCAATATCATAACAGAAATAAAGATAATGATAATAAAGTTAATAATTGAATGAATAGATGAATAAAGCTTATAGAAAGGTAATCAAAATCTTTGTCAGCAATGTCATAATAGAAAATAATCATAATAATAAATAAACAAATAAACTGATAGGTTGATAGATGAATGAATGAATTAATAATATTTATACAAGGGCAATCAAAACCTTTGTCACCAATATCGTAGTAAAAAAAGGTCTAAAGAAAGAAGAACGCCTCCGTTGGCCGTATCTCTTATCTCTGCATTGTTTACTCCGGTCACAACGATCTCCAATATGAACGCTGGCAGGCGGAGCCTCCGCCGAATGCATGTCGTAAACAAACAGCAGTATACGGGACACCGTGGCCTCCGAAGACGTTCCTCATGGTTATTTTTAGTGACAAATTCGACCGTGAAGTCCCCAGTGGCACGTATAAACTGCTCATAATGGCGCTCGGAAAAAAAAGTGGCCAAGTCCGAATGACTCTGGACGAAGTAATGGGGACACTTGCTTGCGCCCCATCCATGAATAAAATTACCGTTCATTAGAGAAATTATGCAAAGTTAAATAAAAGGACATTATCGGTTATGGTGGAATCTGAGAAGGACTTACGTGTATGTGTGTGTATGTGTTTGTGCGTGCGTGTGTGTGTGTGTGTGTGTTGTGTATTAGTCTAATTATAATGTAAAGAATAAAAGCTACGCATGTGGGGTTCCGTTCCTGTGCCTTCATCAAACATATGTATGTGTGTGTTTTGTGTGTTTCACCACTTTTGGTTCACGTGCTGGATTTGTGACCGGCAGCTATTACCCTCGTATGAGTGTGTGTGTATTTGTGTGCAAGTGCCTTGCGTGTGTATTTATGGCTGTGCAATTTCCGTGAGTATTGTGTACCTGCGTGCTGTAAGCAATGATGATCTCCAAGTGATTGTATTTTTTTTTTGTATTATTAATTTATTTTTATTAATTTGTTAATTTATTAATTAGTTAATTAATTTTATTTATTTATTTGTTAAATAAAATGCTGTATAAAGGTAATTTTACTTTGGATGGCCAAGACTGTGGAAAAGAAAGAAATTCTTAAAGTTATGCCTCAATGTTCCAAGGGGGTGGGGAGTGATTATTATCGACAAGGGTTCTTAGGAATATCCAGAAACAAATCTCCCCTCCCCCCCAAAAAAAAAACCAATGTTAATCATTGTAATAGATTAATAGATAGATAATCTAAAAGGGGTCATGGAATAATCCAACCAACCAACCCAAAAAATATTATAGTAGTTATGATAGATAGATAAATAGATAATCTAAAAGGGATCTTGGGACAATCCAAGAAGAATCCTCTGCTCCCCCCAACATAATAATAAACAATGATAATAATAATAAACAATAATAATAATAATAATAATAATAATAATAAAATCAATAAATATATTGGTTATGTATGGCAACAAGATGCACACAGGAAATGTGAAAAAGGACTGCAAGTCAGTTTTATTTTGTTGAGTACAAAAGTAAACTCTGTTCTCTTTGCTTTCCTTTCATAGGGGAATGAAACTGAAAGGAGATTAGCGACGGGGTATTAAGTGAACGAGGAATTACATATGTGAATATCAGGCCAATAAATAAATGAATAGATAAGTGAATAGATAGACTATATATACCAGTAGGTTTCTTACCCTTATAGGGGAGGTAGCCGTTAAACAAATAAAGCTATGTATTCATACACTAAAACGCGTGTCCCCCTTTACAAAGAAGGTAGACCAGTGAAACAAATAATTAAATAATCAATCAAACAACCAATGGTCGATAGAAATACTTGAGACGATCAGACGCCGTAGATCGATGAAAAGCCAAAAGAACCTTTTTTTTTTTTCCCATTCACAAACCACCGGCTGCGTAGGTCCTTGCTTTGCAGGGGGCTTGGCCTTCGGCCCTTATTCAGTATCTACAAAATAAGGGACAAACAATACATTTCTCTGCATTTTTCATCTCGTCTTTAGAAACACTAAAAATAAACAACCAGCGGGTAAAATAGCTTTTACCGCTCTATTAACCCATTAAACTCCGATGACAAGATGCCTTGTCATTTGGTCAAATAAAACAAAAAATCATAAAACACCAAAATGTTTGATCAAACACCAGAAAAATATGACGTCAGTCCTCGCTTCGCTCGCGGACTGACGTCATATTTTTCTGGTGTTTGATCAAACATTTTGGTGTTTTATGATTTTTTGTTTTATTTGACCAAATGACAAGACATCTTGTCATCGGAGTTTAATGGGTTAACAAATTGTCACATTTTACTTAAGAAAATGATATTTTTTAAATGCTACTTTGTATATATATATATATATATATATATAATATATATATATACTGTATTGTATATACACACATTATATAAATATATATACAGTATATATAATATATAAACATATATATATATATATATGTATGTATATATATATACATACTATGTATATACTATATGTATATACATATATACATATATATACATATATATATATATATATTATATATATATATATATATATATATATATACTGAGATATGGACCTGTGGAGTCCTGACACAAGACTAAGAAAGGAGCCGAGAGGAAACGAATGGAGAGAGAGAAAATGAATGTACAAGAATGATGACAGGTGGCGTAATCGGAAGCGTGCTGGTCTTGCATTCGCTTCGCCATGGGTTCGAATTTCGCACTTCTTTTCGATTCCTAGCTATGACTGTTACCTGCCATAACAGTCCCTAAAGCGTAGAAGAGGACAAAGGTGACGGCTTCGGCTGCAGCTACTCAGCGCCTCCTGGCGTAGTCTCCTCACCTCCTGGAAGGATGAGGAGAGATGTGACAGATAACCTCAACGTTAAAAGATTTCACTCGTTAGTCTTTGTGCAAGTGTACTTTGATTCCACTTTATCAAGATGAACTTATAGAAATTATAACAGCCATTTTTGATGTTCAAATGATTCATAAACATTTTAATTCCTCA
>NC_134790.1:30048198-30050698 GCF_046742065.1 Oratosquilla oratoria
AAAGGGGGATGGAGAGGGGGGTCGCCGATTAAATGAAGCGGCCTTGCTGTGGATGTACTGTGTCTTGCGACACTGCTTCTGACCCAGGGCGGTGGGCAGGGTGCAGGGATGACCCGTCATCCAGGAGGTGCTCAGATGAGAGGAAGGGTGGGAGGGGTGTGGAGTGTATTTAGGGATGAAATGGGTGGGAGTGTTTTTATGCCTTCCCCTTTTTAGTACCTCCCTTGGAAGGGGGAAGAAGCCTTGGTATATGTATGTATGTATTATTATTATTATTATTATTATCATGATTTTATTAATTTATCTAGTTATTTATTCTACTGTATTCGGCGGATATGATTTATCATTGCTTATCTTTACTCCCTGTGATAAAGTCCCGTGATCATGGGGCTAGTTTAGTAGCCGCTAGTGCTAGCGAGTTTTAAACTACCCCTCAACTTCCCCAGTGTCAAGGGAAAGTTAGTCAACTTGCCTACAAACCATTCAAGTGTCAACACTCAATTGCCGGGTAAGTGAACTTGCATCTAGCACTAGCTGCTACTAAACTAACCCCGTGTCAGCGAGGCTTAATACTTATGGGATTAATTTGTCATTTTCTTAATATATTTAGTACTTTAAAAATGTGTTAATATTGTTAATTATAGTCTGTAGTTTGACTGAAATGGAATAAATGTCTATTGGAAGTCCATACACACCTGTTGAAAACAGTTGAAACTTAATTATGCAATATAATTCACAGTAACAGACGATAACAATGTAAGAAATCACATATTGCTGCACCAAAGTTGTCAGGAGCCACCATATAGTGGTCACTTAAATTGTCGTAGAGTCTTATGTGTTCAGTAAGGCCCTGTTCATACTAGGGGTTTGAACGGCGCAGAAACCGCTGCGATACCGCATAGTCGAATGCGTGGTTTTGTGTGAATGCCTCCAATGACTTATACTGTAATTGAACCGCGGCGATTGAAACAGCTTGTGTGAAAAAGGCCTGAGGTCATTGCACGATGAGCTGTGTCAGATTCAAGTGACCGTAGCAATACAAAAATTAGGACATTGTAGATCGAGTACCAGAAAATGGATGGAAAAGGGAAGAGAGAAGAAAGAAAATAGAAATAGGAGAATTAACGTGGATATAAGTGACAGAAGCTATAAAATTTGGCATGAAATTTAATATTAAGACAATAAAGATATCTGTTATTCGAATTACATATTACAACGACGTATGGGACATACGAGGGAAAACAGGGGGAAGAAGAAATAAGGCGATAACAGATAAGGAGATAGAAACACACAAATCAAATATGATAGAGGAAGAGGGGAGGGAGTAGGAGGGGAATGATAAAGGAGGGGACACCAATGAAGAGAGAAGAGGAAGAGGAGGAGGAAGAGGGGGAAGGGGGAGGAGAAGATAGATAGAGGGAATAGATGTGATTTCCTTGGGACCAAAACGCCTTACAAGCCAGATGGCTCATAAGGACGATATTTACGAGCCACATTATGGGAAACTGATCTTTATTATTGGCTCATTTCTTATACTCCTATATGGCTCACAATTTGCTTTCACTGTACCTGTGGAGCCACCTTGAGTATGTATGGCTCAGGTTTTACTGTCCAGCAGCTCAATGGCTTTTATTTGTGTACAGGGTGACCTGAAAAATAAAAGAGTACTCAGAAATCTGTTCATATAGTACATCTTTTTCGGACATTCTGAAAAATTCAGAAATGGTGGATAGTTCCTGTATGTTGCTATGAAATATTGAAAGAAATTGGGTCAGTGACAGGGTCAAATAAATAAATAATAAATAAATGAAGGGTAAAGTCGTATATTTTCATTTCTGAAAATTCAAGGTTAAACTGGCCGATGATGATAACGATAATGATGATGATGATGACAATAACAGTGAAGGCGATAATGATAGCACATAAATCATTCTTCCCCGTAATTAGTCATTCCCTCTTTCAATAAATCCTTTCTTTATTTCATTTACTCATCACTCAGTCCTCTCACCCTCTCTCTCTCCCTCTCCCTCCCTCACTCCAGTATCTGCCACCACAAACCCCGTTGCGACAGTCATTTCGTCATTAAACCCTTCAATACGGTTACGTAGTTTGTACATATTTACCTACTTTATGCCGAGTGATTCAATTCATATGAGGGGCTGGACTTTGTCCTGAAAGGTATCTCGATCAATCCAGACCCCTTCAGAGTAAAGTCTGCCCTCTCAGCTTTAACTAGAATGAGATATGTGAATTGCGTCACCATGTTGAGGAGGTCATAACAGTGTTGCAGTATTTTCTAAACACGGCGCTTTCTGACGGATTTCCAGTGGTTCTTTCCTTGTGGAGAATCGTGTATAGGCTTCAGTGCATGGTAGTCATGTTTAGCTTCGTCGTGTTCGTCTATATCACAGTTATGACCATCGTCTTCATCGTCATCTTCATCATCTTGATCGTCGTAACCATCATTATCATCATCATCATCATCATCATCACTATCATT
>NC_134790.1:30058198-30063198 GCF_046742065.1 Oratosquilla oratoria
TTTTACTTATTAAGAAAAATATGTAATGTCCGTGTGTATCTAATTCGAAAATCTTATTTTTTCATATGATGCATTTTTTAAGATTAAATTCGAAGAAGTCACTACTATTTTCATAGAATTGACAAATAAAACACAATTTGATTCACCATATAATTCCCCTTCCCTCTCCCACGAAATGGGAAAAGAAGTTGTTCTTTAGACCAATGTTTGGGTCACCTCCCCGCCTTATCAGGGCTGTCAGTAACCAATGCAAGAAGCACGGAGCGGGTCCCGGGAAACAAACTCACGACCTCATGCTCAAGGGTTCGACACGGTATCCATTGGCCTACCGCGCGGCCTGCACTGTAGCCTAGACCCATGTGTCTTATATTGTGTATTTTCACAAAACATACCTTTTTCGATTGCAAGGGAATCTGCCATTAAAGAATGATTGGAAATATTCCAAGTAATTTAAACGAAATTGACAATGTTAGATTGGCAATAAAGTTCTTGGAGATACACAGTATAATCAAGTTTTTTTGGGTGATATTGAAAGCACACAATGTAAGCCATGGTCGACAATGATAGAAATATTGACAATATCAGCTGTTTTGTTGATTGGTATCTTTGAGTCATTCATATGTTTCTCTTTAAGTAGAACCTATGGCTCTTTGCCAAAAAGAGAGACAAAGGTCAGGACTTCAGGGATGCTGCTCATTTTTTCCTTCCTCCTTGTTTTACTTCTTCTTCTCCCCCCCTTTTTTTCTTCTTCTTCCACTTCTATTTTTCCTCTTCCACTTCTTCCACTTCTATTTTTCCTCTTCCACTTCTTCCTCTTCCCTTCCCTCTTCCGTTTCTTCCGTTTCTTCTTCTTCTTCTTCTTCTTCTTCTTCTTCTTCTTCTTCTTCTTCTTCTTCTTCTTCTTCTTCTTCTTCTTCTTCTTCTTCTTCTTCTTCTTCTTCTTCTTCTTCTTCTTCTTCTTCTTCTTCTTCTTCTTCTTCTTCTTCTTCTTCTTCTTCTTCTTCTTCTTCTTCTTCTTCTTCTTCTTCTTCTTCTTCTTCTTCTTCTTCTTCTTCTTCTTCTTCTTCTTCTTCTTCTTCTTCTTCTACCACCTCTTCCATTTCTTCTTTCCCTTTTCTTTCTGTCCTCTTTTTCTTTTTATTTAGAATGTTTGATCCTCAGCCATTTCTGAACTCCAAAGAATTTCAGTCATGCAATTCCGTGGTGCTGATTGTTTTGTGGGTTGGGGGTCTCTGTCCTCGTGGAACTGATAACTTCGTAAAAGATTCAGTATTGTTTCGTGTTATGTGAGGGTCTTCATACTAATGGCTAAAATTAGATTGACTATTCATTACAATTGGAAATAATCATATATACATTTACAAATGATTACAAAGGAAGAGCATGGCGGCAGGAGACCTTTTGGTCTATAACTAGATCTGATGCGAAAAAAGTAGATAAATTAATAAACAAACAAATAAATAAATAAAACAAATTAATAGACAACGATTAACGATAAAGAGATAAATGATGATAATCTACAAATGTATATACATATATGTATATATATATGTATATATATATATATATAATGTATAATATATATGATATATACACACACACACACACACACAAATATATATATATATATATATATAATATATATATATATATATATATATACTGTATATATAATATATATATATATAATATGTATATATATATATATATATGTGTGTGTGTGTGTGTGTGTGTTTATGTGCATGCTTTCTTGTTTGTGTGTATATATTAACAAGAGCAAACCAGTTCTGTATGTGAGCTTTGACAATCCTGGCACAACTTGGAAAAATCAATCATCATGAAATATAATGAATTATTAGATAAACAGATAAATGAATAACAATGGAAATTAGCTAAAAGATGAAAAATAAAAAAAGAATCGCGAGGTCAAAATGAAAAGAACTAGCAGAGACCTTGGCCCGCATAAATACAAACCTGGGACGGAATCCCGGTGCTTGAATACCGGGAATGAAATTCCGTGACGAGTTTCTGGGACTGGAATCCCGGGACTGGAATCCCGGACGTCAGTCCCGGCTGCAATGCGTCTTGTTGAAGCCGACGTGGAATCAATATTCTGATGAGAAGGCGATTACGAGCGGAAATTTGTCACAGGGGTCGATCAGTGGACCTTTAGTCCTTCAGAATACTCCGTGACAAGTGTCATCAGATACTCAATTCGAAAGAATAATAGAATTTTTCTTTTTGTCTTAAAAAAAAATCCAAGATTTTTTTTTTCGAAAATAAACCCCAAAAAACACCATTACGTTCGTGCACTGGGAGAGTCAAGAGACAAATGACAGACCCCCCAGCAACCATCAGAAGTTCCATTATAAGGACATATTCAGAATCACCCCACATTTGAACTCAAAGTTTAAGTTAATCGGGTAGTGGTAACCAGAAGAAAGTCTGCAGTTTTTCCATTAGGTTGAAGTATATTTTGTACATGTACATATGTGTGTGTGTATATACATACGTGTATATATATATATATATATATCCACATAAACAGTCTTTGCTTTTGACACCCAAATTCTGCCCTAAAGGATAATCCTGGAACCTGATATTTCCGAGATATTGAAAGAAAGAGCAAATATGCGGTGAGTGTGTACGTGTGCGTGTGTATGCGTACAGGTGTGTGCGTACATTCACGTAATTAAACTCATGCTTATGCGCCTTCATATGTGTGCTCAATGATTCCAATTTGATATATCGCGCATGCATACATAGCTCGTCCCTCTCATTGGGATGTCGTTAATTAATTATCATAAGGGTGACAATTACTAATAATCTCACGGCACCCCTGCGGACCAGAGGCACACAGGATACTTTTGTATTTCTCCTTTGTGACCCGACTTCTTTGGTGTAATTTTGGCTCCAGGGATAGAAACGCTAGTGATTTCTGGAAAAATAATAAATCTGTGTGTATGTCAAGGGTTTGTTCCCTCTTATAAGGGAGGTAGGCCAGTCAAAAGGCATGTACCCACTCCCACCCATTCCACTTCCATCCACCACCATTGTTATTCCACTCCCATCCACCACCTTTGTTATTCTATCATCTTAGCTCCTCGTGGATGAAGGGTCATCCCTGACTCCCGCCCACTACCTTAGGTCAGAAACAGTGAACGGAATCCGAGGACGAGCCTGTCATCCACAGCAATAATACCCTGGTAATAGCAAGTTCTCATGCAGTGAAGGCATGGTGACACGTCACTTGACCCTGACCCTGTCTTTCAGATTGGTTGTTTTTTATTTTTCTCAGAAATATTACAGTATAAAAAATAGCACAAATGGAATCACTCTTTTTTTTATTTATTTAAGATTTACTTACATGCCTTATATTAAGATGGCAAAATAGTGAATTTCATTAATGATATATATACTGTATATATATATATATATATATATATATATGTAATGTGTGTGTGTGTGTGTGTGTGTGTGTGTGTGTGTGTGTGTGTGTGTGCCGCACGTTGGGGCAAGTAAGCACGCACTATTTTTTATCCATATGTTAGTTAACACTGCTTTATGTTCCTCACCGTCCCTTCTATATATTCAAACTTGAAACAGAGAAAAAAATATCAAACCTGTTTTTTACAATTAAAAGAGTAAATCACTTAGGGGCGCAATTACGGGGTTTAAGGAAACTCGTTTTTGCCGTTCTTCCTTTGAATAATATAAATTTTACCTTGTCTTTGTTTCGTCTCGCCATTGCTTTGATACGAGCATGGCACTGTATATACTTAATTTATTTCATGGGAGCCTAAAGTGCAACCCTCAGGTGTTCATACCAGCTTGAGCTAGATGACCAAGACCAACTAGTTTATGGAAACCAATATCATTTGACATGTGAACTCAACCACTCAATGGCCCATAAGTGCCGACTTCGCATTACAAATGATATTGCTTTCCACGACATCATGAGAGGTTCTCTACCTCTGTGTTTGATACCAGCCATTATACATGGATGTGACTTGGAAAATGACGAAGGCGATAGAGACAAATCTAAGGAGTGTACACAGGAAAATGGAGAGATTTTTGGTAGAAATAACAATAAGAGGCAGAAAGAGAACAAATTGGGTGAGAGAGCAGACTAAAGTGAAATTTATTGTGGAGGCGGTAAAGGAGAAGAAGTGAATTTGCACAGGTACAGTAAGCTAGTGCGAACGAATTATGAGCGATGGAGCCAGCGCCAAGTTGACGCTGCGAAACAGGAAGCGTACAAGAGAGAGACCAGAAAGAAGGTGGAAAGATGAGATAGAGAAGTTTCCAAGAGTGACGCAGCAGAGTCTGGCACAGTCGTGCTAGTCATGGAATGGTATGAAAAAGGCCTCGATTCAGCAATGGACTCAGGATGGGTGATTGATTAATTCATTGACGTACTAAAAGGCATATTGCCTCTCATTCCTGCAAACTTCTCTATTTCATCTCTTTACATTCTATGTGGGCTCTCGCGAAGGGGTCATATGATTCATACATACATACATACATATATATGTGTATATACATTTACACTGGTTCCCAGTGATCAATTAATATCTTTTTTCAACCACAAATCACTTTTAATTCCATGCCATCGTAGTCGAGACTGAAGAATCGCTCGATGGAGGCATTCGTTGGAAATTGAAACGTGGACGAGCTGAGGATTCGAACCCAGCTAACCCGTAACAAAGTTACAGTGACTTAAACCAATGCGCATTGGTTTAAGTCACTGTAACTTTGTTACGGGTTAGCTGGGTTCGAATCCTCATCTCGTCCACGTTTCAATTTCCAACGAATGCCTCCATCGAGCGATTCTTCAGTCTCGACTACGATGGCATGGAATTAAAAGTGATTTGTGGTTGAAAAAAGGTATATGTGTATATATATACATACATTCATATGCACATATTTCTGCTGTATAATACATTCATTCATACATGGATATGTATATACATACATGCATATTCCATGCTAGATATTTT
>NC_134790.1:30070698-30075698 GCF_046742065.1 Oratosquilla oratoria
ACACACACGCATCCTCAATTATCTAAATATTCTTATCGGGCAAGTCTTGTTTTCTTTTTCTAATTTTCTTTTACAATTAATTTTTAATTCACATTTTATGCAATCATTTACATTTCCTTGTTTGCAGTAATAGATCCTCTCGAATAGCAATGGCTCACTTTTTTATTGTTAAAATTTGGCATATATTTGGGTCACAGTTTTAAGATTGTTTATTTCCAATCATGTTATGGGGTTGTATGGTTTTGAGCCGCCGCCTCCTTCTTCTTCTTCTTCTTCTTCTTCATCTTCTTCTTCTCCTCCTCCTCCTCCTCCTCCTCCTCCTCCTCCTCATTGTTATTTCTATTTTTATTATTATCATTATTATTATTATCATTATTATTATTATCTTATTTATTATTCAATTTATTTACTTTTATTTTTTTATTTGGTTTAAGAAAGTGTAAGATGATTCGATGTCTAGTGTGATGATAATAACAGTCATATCCAGGGCGTTGGCACGTATCCCTGTGGAACTTCTGCCTTAACCTATTTAGGACTAGGCACCTTGTATACAAATTACCGAGGAAGTACACACAGTTAATTGTTTGTACGATGTCCCCTGTTGTACTGATATTCCTCATTTTTTGTCTTGTCTTTGTTTGACATAGCTTGGCTGTTCTTGTCCTCTCCTTCGTTTCGTAAGGGTTTGTAAAGATTACAGCTCCGTTTGCAACCAGGCCAGGGATAAACTGCTGTTTAATTACTGGTTATACACTGTCTTGTCTTTATATCCCTTGTCTTATCTTGTCTTCTCCTGTTCTGTCACATATATTCCTGTCATGGATTACCGTCGTGTATAGTCCAGGCATGACTTACCTTGTCTGGTCTTGTCTTGGTTTGTCTTGCCTTGCACCGCCGTCGTTTGTACTGCAATGATTTATCTTGGCTGGTGTTGTCTTGGCTTGTTTTGTCTAGTCTTGTATCGTCGAGTATTGCCCTGCCATGTCTTGTCTTGGCCCCTCATATCCTCTCTTGTCTATCTTGCATTGTCTCATCTTTCATTGTCCCGTCTCATTCGGTCTCGTTAACTCTTGCTTCCTCTTATTTTGTCTCTCCACCTTATCTTGCCTCGCCTTGTTTTGACTTGTCTCAGCTCGGCTTGTCTTGTCTTGTCTTGTCTAGGCTCATCTTGTCTTCTCCTTTGGCTGTAAGGTGAGGTGGGTTGGGTAATGGATGTGAGGGCCTTGTTTTGTCCCACTTTGTCTTTCTTTGTTGTCTTGTCTCGGGTCGGCTTGTCTTCTATGGTGGGGAGAGTTGGATAACGGACGCGAGGTTCGTGTTTTGTCCCCCCCACCTTTCATGTCCCACTTTGTCTTACTCTCCTTGTCTTCCCTTGTCTTGTCTCCGCTCGGCTTGTCTTGTCTTCTTTGACTGTAAGGTCTAGGGTTTTGGGTGATGGATGCTAGGGCCTTGTTTTGCCCCACTGTCTTTCGCCCTTGTCTTGTCCTGTCTTGTCCCGTCTTGTCTTGTCTCGGCATGTCTTCTTTGGCTGTAAGGTGGGGGTTGGGGGGTTGGACGCGAGGGTCATATTTTGGCCACTTTGTTTCCCCCTTGTCTTGTCTTGTCTTGTCTTGTCTCGGCTTGTCTTTTCTTCTTTGGCTGTAAGTTGGGGAGGGTTGGACGCGAGGGTCATATTTTGCCCGCTTTGTCTTTGCCCTTTGTCTTGTCTTGTCACGGCTTGTTTTTTCTTCTCTTTCGGCTATAAAGTAGGGAGGGTTGGATGTGAGGGTCATATTTCGCCACACTTTGTCTTTCCCCTTTTGTCTTGTCTTGTCTTCTTAGGCTGTAAGGTGGGGAGGGTTGGACGCGAGGGTTATATTTTGCTCAATTTTGTCTTTCTCCCTTGTCTTGTCATGTCTTGTCTCGGCTTGTCTTGTTTTCTCCTTAGGCTGTAAGGTGGGGAGGGTTGGATGACGGACGCGAGGGTCTCAGGGTATGGATCGGAAGCCAATGGGAGTCGACTTAAAGACGCATTGCTGCCCACTGAAGAAGAGGACACAATGGCATTCGCCAGGGCCTTTGGTCGTGTGACAATCACCAGGTTGCCAGCTTGAAAATAACGCGTCCGATATTTTCTTTAAGGTGGCAGCACACTAGGCTGGCATGCTACTTGCTTTTGCTTCTTCGTTTGAGTAGAAACGACTTCGGTTATGATATTCTTGACTTCCGTAAAAACATCTCAACAATGTGTCTGGCATTCGTATAGGTTTGACTTCTCTAAGTTTGTCATTCATCCTCAAACTTCATGACGCAAGAGTAATTTGACATTTTAGAAATTTGACAAACAAAAGATCGTAACCGAAGTCGTTTCTACTCAAAGTAGCAAAAGCAAGTAGTATGCTAGCGAGAAATGCCTAGTGTGTCTCCGCTTTTACAGTCACCGACTGCTTCCCCTTCCCGCCTTCCCATTGGTCCTGCTACCTCTGGCCCCTTCCCAGACTCATCTACAGTATCAGGTGTTTTTGCTTTATTTATCGTTCGATTCCTTGGGTGAAGAATGATTATTCTTTTGGGGGAGTAAGGATTGGGGTTCAGTGGTGCTTGAACAATAGGCTCTCCTCTATTTTGGTGGATAGGTAGATAACAACGCAGGTAGATAAATAAGTTGGTAGAATCATTGATATACAAATAGGTCAGGTGGTGGAGGCCAGCAGGTAGGTGAGTATACAGGTAAGAGGACGCGTGGGTAAGGGCTTGGTGATCAAGGGGTGACTATTGTAAGCCCAAGAGGGAGGAGGTGCCAGTGACTACCTGTTAGCATTGGCTCCGCCCATCAAAGTTGCCACATGTCGCCATAGCGCCGGGGTCGATTTGCGGAAAGGAATTGGGGTTAGAGTCGTCAAGGAGATTAGTGTTTCAATGCAGGGGTTAGAGGGGAGGGGGAATCGGGTGAGAAGGTTACCTTTGCTGAATAAAATCGTTTAACGGCAGTTGGGGAGTAAGGGCGAGTGATTGTGTATCTTTGAAGGGATACCAATGTTGATGTATCTTCTGGATAAGGACTGGATTCTTCTTTTCTTTTTGGTTATTTATATATTTGTCTTTTCATTTTTCATTCAATTTTAAGTATAATATTGATTTTTTCATTGTTTATTAATTTATTTGTTTGTTAATTCATTTTCATTGTTTATCTATTTTGATTTGCTTACCTATTTACTATTTTATTTTACTATTCTATTTTTATTTTATCTTGTATTATTTATTTTGTTTATACACCCATTTCTTATTATTTTTGTTTATTTATATTCTTATATCTATTTTTATATTCATTTTTTACATTTATTTTTGCTGCAGGTGGAATGGGCTAGCCGCATAGGATTGAAACCACTGAGTTGTTTATAGAGATTGTATATTGTAAATTTTGCTACCATGTTGAAGGGGATTAGAGAACGAAGGTTGCTCTCCTTTGAGCGTCACTTTAATCCTATCTACGACCTTCTCTTCACTGGAATAGACTCGTGTAAAACTACCCTAAAAATAAATACATGAATACACAAATGAATAAATGAAATATAGATAAATAGGAATGAAATTAAAATATTAATAAATAATGGATAGGTAAATAGATATATAACTCAAAATACACAAATGAATAATTGAAATGTATATGTATTAGAATCAAATTAAACAATGTTAATAATGAATAGATAAATAGATACATAACTCAAAATAAAAAGATAAATGTATGAAATATAGATAAATTAGAGTAAAAATAAACTATATTAGTAAATAATCAATAGAATAAAAATGGATAATGAATAAATGAAATATAGATAAATCATGATGAAATTAAACTATATTAATAAATAAATAATATATAAATAGTTAATTCAAATGCATAAATAAGGTAAATATAGATTGTCACGTCCTTAGCGTGAATAAAGTCTCTTGTTTGTATTTTAATCCCTTCGATCCGATGACGCCTACGTAGGCGTCATGAGGATGTCGGTGTTTGTGTCTTGATTGTATTTATTTTGTAGTTGTAGCTGAGTGGTCCCCGTATTCTATGAACTGGTCTGATCATGTTTTCTGTGGTTATTAACATTCAGAGTGAAAGAGAACGAGTAATACAGATGTAACTTTATATTTTAGAATGCGAGTATTGTGATGCATCATCGTACATCAGGCAGCTAATGCTGCATGCGAGACTGACTCGTATTGAAGAATTCAAGGCACGCCTTGCGTGAATATGATGTGCTGTGCATTATCATTAAGGTTGTTGTGATTTGTGGAAAGAAATTTTGTATATATTTCATGATATGTATGTGTTCATATCAAAATGTATGTTATAAGGTAAACCATCACGCAATACCCGTCTGTTGGGGAGCGCTTCGAATACGTTCCGTCAGATGACGCCGAGCTCTGAAAACGTTTCATAGTTTGGCACTAAAACATGTCCTTCTCGCCCATTGGTTAGAAGTAGCTTAACTATCTAATTTAAATACGTATCGACATCCAGGAAACGTAATCACCAATTTCCGAACTATATAAAGCAGGGCAGAGAGCGACTATAGAAAACCAGAGCGGAGACCTAAGTAGAAACAACATAGATACAAGAGAAAACTGAGAGACAAGAAAAGAAAAACCAAGAAAGAAACTTGAGAGTAGAGAGAGAAGACAAGAAAATAATCAGACGCCCTCGGTTCACCTGAAAACTACGTAGAATTATTTCTACGTACGTCGATTACGACAACTCAACTAAACAAGTCCTTTAGACCTCTACTATTGCACCACGTAATCTTCAATTACCAAACTCGTGAATTGGCAATCTCCACGCGAAGTGAAAGCCTTTGTTTTTCCAAATTATTTCGGACATCTTACAAACTACTAGACTAAAGCTAAGTACGACTCTACACACGCTCTCTCTCTAATATCTCTCCATTATTTCTCCACTACGAGACACCAATCTATCATCTACGTGTTCCCCAACAACTAGAAGTGTCTCCCCTATACTACCAAAG
>NC_134790.1:30080698-30110698 GCF_046742065.1 Oratosquilla oratoria
TGAACAACAAAGGACCCAAAACCGAGCCCTGGGGAACCCCACCAATAACATTGCCCTACCTAGATTTTACTCCATTTTTGGTAACCCGCTGTTTTCTGTTACTGATCTAAGCTCTATTCCATTCTAACACCTTTTCTCCTATGCCATGGGCTTTCATTTTATTTACTAGTCTCTGGTGTGGCACCTTGTCGAACGCTTTGCGAAAGTCAAAGTAAATAACATCGTAATTATCATTGTTATCTGACGCCTTATCTGACGCCTTATAGTGTAAAAGGATAGAAGATTAGTCACACATGACTTACCCTTGGAAAAACCATGCTGTGTGTCACGAATCTCTCGATGTGTTCTCCGAGTCTATTTACTATTATTGATTCAAACATTTTACCTATAACCGATGTCAAACTGATTGCCCTGTAGTTGCATATAGACACGATCACACACACACAGATACACACACACAAACACACACACACACACACACACACACACACACACACACACACACACACACACACACACACACACACACACACACACACAAACACACACACAAATTGATGATATACACGAGTTATCGAAATAGGCTCTACATATCAAACAGCAGTGGTATTCTTTCACTCGGATGAGCTTGCATTGCGGCAGCCACGACAGTATATAATAAGGTTCACGGTAATTTACGGGATAGAGAAAATTTTTCCTCCTTCCGAACTTTGTCCTGTTCTCTAACTTTTGGTTGTGCCCAGCTGAGCAAGACAGAGGTCTTCCTTCTTAATGAAAAAACTGTCTAGATTAGGTGAGTGATGGACCTAGAAGGGGCGACTAGAACCCATGGGTAGGATCCTTTGGGTGAAGTGTAAAAGCTCACAGGGGAAGAGAGTATAATGACAAATTGCACAGAAATAGAAAAGTATATTTAAGTTGATAGAGTTCCTAGTTATATGTACATATACATTACTTAAAGTTATCCGTTGCAGACGATGATGACTTAACTCCATGCAGATGACTACACAAGTGATTAGAGTCAGTTTATAGTAGCATTATTCATCCCGGATGAGTTTGTTGGTGACTGTGTAGTCCATTCTGAGAATGCGTATCCATATACCTACACATGCATACACATATATTATTCTATTATTTTATTTCAATTTTGCCATTATTGTAATAATTATTATTATTACTATTTATTTATCTATTTGTTTTGTTAAGTTTATTTTATTTCTATAATTTTACTTCATATTTATTTGTTTATTTATTCATTTTTATTGATTTATTTACTACATAGAAGTAGATGCCACTGGTGATGTCATTTAACAGTTTCAATTCGGTGTTGACATTTGTGCTATTACGCATGACTGCATTGACTTCTGTCTAGGTCAACCAGTCTTAGAGAGAGAGAGAGAGAGAGAGAGAAGTTTTATATAACTGGGAGGGACATAATGCTACCCATTTTTTTTAAATTAGTATGATCCTTTCCTATTTCTTCGCAATTTTTTCCTAGTTTCCATCATCATGTATAAAAAGGAAAGAAGAGAGGAAGGCGAGAGAGCGAGAGGCTTGTAAAAGAGAGGGAGATCGCGAGAAATAGAGTTAGAAAGGGAAGGAGATAGGATGGATGAAAGGAAGAGAGCTAGGAAGAGGAGAAAGGAAGGGTGAGAGAGTGTGGATGGGAGAGCGAGAGACAAAAAAAGAGAGTGAGAGCGTGAGAAAGAGAGCTAGAAAGAGAGCGGAAAAAGAACGAGAAATAAAAAAAAACATGAGAGCGTGAGAAAGAGAGCTAGGAACGGAAGGAGAGATGACCGGAGAGAGAGAGAGAGAGAGAGAGACCGAAAAAGAGGAGGAGAAAGTGCAAGAAAGAGAGCTTTGTATAAGTGAAGGGGAAGGGAAGCTGTGCATAAATGAACAGGAAGTGTTCATCAATAAATTGGATTGCAGCTCGGTCGGTCGAAACGTTTGGAACGTTTTCATCTGAACTCTGACGTCACGAAGAGCATTTCAAAAAGGAGATCTGAATCTTTCAAAGCAAATTTTTTTTTCTTTCTTTTTCTTCTAGAAGTAGCTCTTTGTTATTCTACAAATGACGATTTCATTCCAGAAGCTTTTCTTTATTTTAAGTGGTCTTGTATGTAGCCTAGATATTTTCTTTATTCTAAAAGAGATTTTTGTACCATAGAAATATTTTTTCACGTGTTTATTTATTTATTTATTTATTTATTTATTTATTCATCTATTTTTTTTTCTTAGTGCCTTTGCATTCAATTTTTTAAATATTGAAGTATTCTTTTTTGTATTCTATATTTCATTTTACTCGTAATGTACATTTATACATAGACACACACACACACACACACACACACACACACACATATATATATATATATATATATATATATATATATATATATATATATATATATATATATATATGTATGGTTAAACTTAATGGCAAGATTATTATTGCAGAGTTTTTTATCTGCCTTTTCTCTTTCTCTGAGAATCTTTTTCCCTTCCACGGGAAGTTGTCTTATAATGTCACCATATGACATTGTTTTGTCAGTTACTTTGGGCATGGCTTTACCAAAGTGAAAAACTGGCCAGAACGCGTTTTCACACTACTCGTGAAAAGGCAGATAAAAGGCAGATAAAAAGGGAGATAAAAGGCAGATAAAAAAACTCTGCAATAATAATCTTGCCATTAAGTTTAACCATACATGCTTGAGAGAAAATCTCCTGCCCATATATACAATGAATATATGTATGTATATAAATATATATATATATGTATATAAATATATATATATATGTGTATATATATATATATGTATATATATGTATATACATATATATATACTTTATAATGAGAGAACGAAGGTTGGAGGTCAGGCTATTGATATAATCTCCAAGGTACATGTTGTTTACTCTAGACGACTTTCGACCTTATCAGAGGTCATCTTCAGGAGTTACAATATACAACATACACAATGGTACAAGAAACAGGAATGACATGGAGTTGGATTTTGTACCGGCGAAGAAACCCTGTGACAAGCAGTCGACGTAGCTACCCACGGAGCGCCAACGGGTTGCCCGTAGGTTGCTTGCTGGTAAGGTTTCCTTATTGATGGGAGTGAAACTTCAGGATGTAGCTGGATATTAATGGCGGGTTTATCCAGGCGAATAAAAATTGATTCTGCCATACTTAATCTCCTTTTCTCTTGTTCTCGATACAGTGTCGATGTTTGTGTTTCTAGTTGTTGCCTGGTGAGGGAGTGTCCATGTTTATAATTAGTGTGGTGGAGTAGGGCACATTTGCAGGACGGGGTCATACTCCGCCACATTAATAATACTGTTAGGTTTGGATGTACGCAAAGATTCGGTCGCATTTTTCCGTCTCCAGAATATGACGGATGACTTGCGGTGTAATGCACACATAGGAGAGTGCCTAGAGACCTGAACTGGTTAGACACCCCTTCCCCCTCTTCCCCCTTCCCCGTTTCCTCCTTCTCACTCTTCCCCCTTTCCCCTCTTCCCCTTACCTCCTTTCCCCCCTTCCACCCTTTCCCTTTCAAGCCTTCCCCCTTTCCCTCTTCCTCTTCCCCCTCCCCAATCACCCGAAGGGATCCTCAAGTACTGAAAGGAAGGCGTTCCACAATTCTTGTCTTCATAATAAACGTCTTGAATTTAGCTATTTTCAGTATACTCGTACACTGTCGAAGCAAAATTGAGACTTTTCTTGAACTCAGAGAGGCGGACGAGGACCTGAAAGTGGTTTGGGTTGGTCGTGACCCACTAGGGTAAGGTTCCCGGATAAAAAAGAAAATGTGGCCCCGTTTTGAAGAGGTTGAGGCGTATGTTGGTGACGTGTATTTTCAAGGTGAACTTAGGGGGAAGGGGAGGGGCTAGGTGGGTCTGGGAGGCGAGATGAGAGGAGAACAGGGAGGTCATAGGAGAGAAATGAAGGAAAGAGAGGACAGAAGAACGAAGAAAAAAGAGGGGAAAGGAAAGTGGAGAAGAAGGAAGAGGAGGGTTGTGGTAGAGGAGAGGAAAGAAGAGAGAAGGAAAAGGGAGGTTAGGGGAAAGAAAATAGGAAAAAATGACAGAAGAACGAAAACAAAGGAAATTGAAGAAGAGAAAAGACAGTGGAAAGGAGTGAAGAGAGAGGGATTAAAGAGAAACGAAAGGAAGTAAGGAAGTACAAAATTTAAGTAAAGAGGAGGGAAAGCAAATGAATGGAAAAATATAATAGAAAGATGAAGAGAAGAGGAGGCTTAGAAAGGGCAGAGGAGAAGAGAAAAGGAAAGGGGGAACCACAGGATTTACAATGAGAACTAGGAAATGAGGGCCAAAGTAATAGGTAAGAAATACTTTCAGGTAAAGTGCCCCTATGTATAATAGATATTTACACTCGCATACACGCAGGAAAACACACACACACACACACGCACACACACACACACAAACACACACACAAACACAAACACAGACACACTCACACGCAGGAACACATACATACATACATACATACATACATATACACATACATACATACATATACACATACATACATACATATATACATACAATGAAACACATTTGCATACTTATATTCTTACCCCGAAACATCATATTCAATTCTCATCTTGTAAGAATCATTCTTTGCGATACAAGAAAGGGATCTCTATTGACTCCTCTTCATGGCTTCCTTTCGCTCCTCCTCCGACCTTGTTGGTTTCGCTCTTCTAACTAAACTCAACCTAAGAGTTAAGTAATACGTGTAGTTAGTACAAAGAAAGAGGAGGAGGAAGTGTCCCCCCATGGTGTGGAAGTAATGCGTGAGGTTTCGAACTCTGTTTGACATTAGATGAGGAAGAGGAGAAACGTTCTTTTGGCAGCTGGGGCTCAGTCATCGCTCCACTGGCACCATCGAGCTCAACAGGTCTGAGGCCGTTCGCGCATTTGGAGGAAAGGAGAAGGTCTGGATGAAGCGGCAGCAGGTGGAGGAGGAGGAGGTGGGAGTGGTTAGGGTTGGACTGTTGGAGAAAGGGTGGAGTGTGAGAGTGGGATAGGGTTGTTTTGGTTAATAATGGTGATATTTTACATACGTATATACGTACACACATATTTACACACACACACAGGTATATACGACACACACACACACACACACACACACACACACACACACACACACACACACACGGGTGAGTAAATCCCAATAGATGGGAATTGTTCAAAACCTTTTGTTGTTCACATAAAACCCTGAAATGTTTGTCTTTCCTCTGGGGAACAATTACAAGTCTCCTGTCTTGCCCCAAAACATACATCTCTCTCTCTCTCTCTCACTCTCTCTCTCTCTCTCTCTCTCTCTCTCTCTCTCTCTCTCTCTCTCTCTCTCTCTCTCTCCTTTTCTCTCTTTTCTGTTTCTCCCTCTCTCTCTTTCTCCCATTCGTAATGTTTTTTTTATGAAATTGCATAGTATCAGCCAGAATAAAGTACATAAAATAATCAAACTAACGAGTCATTCTGTGTTTTTTGAGACAATAGTGGGATTGCAACCCTTATCACTTATTTTTATTATTATCATATTTCATTTTATATATTCATTTAGTTTATTCATTCATTTATTTACTTTCAGTTGTATCTTACCTCGACAGTCGAGGCAATTTGTTGGTCTGTGTATCCTTTCTAGTCATAGCAATGTTGTGTTGACAAGAGAAGTTTTGGTACAGTGGTGATGAAACTGGGTCTCGAGGTGTAATATGAGGTCGCCTGCTTTCCCTACGCGCCCCCTTTGTCCTCTTAACTTTTGACTCGCGCTCCGACTCGCTCTTTCGTTCACTCTTTTTTCGTCCTCGCTCTTTATGCATCTGTATTCCTTTCTGTTTAACGTTTAATCTCTCTGTTTCTTTTTATATCTGTTTCTCTTTATTTCTCTATCTCTCGCTTTATCTCTCACTCTCTTTCCCTTTCTGTCTCTCTCTGTCTCTCTCTTTCTCTGTCCCTCTTTCTCTGTCCCTCTCTCTTTATCTCTCTCTCTCTCTCTCTCTCTCTTTCTCTGTCCCTCTTTCTCTGTCCCTCTCTCTTTATCTCTCTCTCTCTCTCTCTCTCACTCTCTCTCTCTTTGCCCATATGTTATTTTTCTTTTTCTCTTTTTTCCCTTTTTTCTCTTCATATCTATTCATGTTTATCATTCTTTTTATGTCCTTCCCATCTCCCTCTTCTCATTTTTTACTTTCTTATCTCTACTTGCCTCCCTTTCCTTCTCTCCTTCCTTCCTTGCTACCCTCGTCTCATTTTCTCTCTCCCTTTTCTTCTCTCCGTCCCTTGTTAACATCCTATTTCACCTATTCTCTCTTATTCCTTTTCTCTTGTTTCTTCTATACAAATATTCTATTTCAGCTGATTTCTGAAAAAAAAGTGCTCGCTCATATGGTAACAGCTGGAGATGTATAGAAATTGTATATATTTCAGTGCTCCTTTTTGTTTGAACTGTGGATGTTAGTAGAAAACTTCATGGCCGTATTATAAAAAATATTTTACCATTCCTATTTTCCTTGCTCTCTTTGTCTGTCTCTCTCTCTTTTTCCCTTGGACATCTCAATTTTTCTTCTCTTTCCCCTCCTTTCTCTTTTTTCACTCTCTTACTCTCTCCCCTTGCTTTTCTTTCTATTTCTTCCTCTCTTATTTTCCCCCTCTCTTCCCTTCTTCCTCTCACCTTGTCTCTCTCTCTCTCTCTCTCGCTCTCTCTCTCTCTCTCTCTCTCTCTCTCTCTCTCTCTCTCTCTCTCTCTCTCTCTCTCTCTCTCTCTCTCTCTCTCTCTCTCTCTCTCTCTCTCTCTCTCTCTCTCCTCGCTTCTCTTTTTTCTCCCTCTCTTCCCTTTTTCCCCGCTGTTTCTTCCATTATCCCTCCCCCACCTCCTCTGTCTATCCCTCTCTCCTTCTCTGTTACTCTCCTTTTCTCCCCATCTCCTCTCTTCCTTTCTTCTTGTCTCATTGTTTCCCTCTCACAATTTATCGCAATATCTCCCTACTTCACTCATCCCCTTTATTTATCAATATCTGGTCTTTAGATATGAATAACATGAAATTATCAAGAATACCGCCTCAGGAATACCATGTTGCTTATTCTAACGTGTTCTAGTCGAGCAGTTTCGTAAGCAAGGGGCCGCAGGACGGAATTTCAATGTTACTTTGTTTTCCATTTCGTAAATTTACACGCATTATGCTTCTTTTATTTCTTTTGTTTTTGTGTCAACTTTGTACAGTGAAAACAATTTGACAGTATACATAAATTCCTGTGAAAATAAAACCTTGTAATAACAATTCTTACATACAAATATCTATCTCTTTTTACACCAAATATTTTCCCCCTTGCAAGGGAGATGTGTGTGTGTGTGTGTGTGTGTGTGTGTGTGTGTATATGTATGTATGTTTGTATGTCTATGTGCATGTGTGTCTGTGTGTGTGTGTGTGTGTGTGTGTGTGTGTGTGTGTGTGTGTTTGCATGTGTGTTTGGGTATATGTGCGATTCTGTGTCTGTAATTCTTTTACCTACAAATGTAAAAATATTAAATTCTCTCTAATCCTGTATGAAAGGGTTCTCTGGAGATACAGGGCGATGCAAGGGATCCACACAGCTTGAAAGGTTGAGAAACTGTTGTAGAGAATTCTCCTTGTTTCTTTGTCTCCCTATATCATTATCTCTTCTCCCTCCTTCACCACTGCCTTTTATATATCAGTATCTGGTCTTTACCTACTAATAACATGAAATGATCAGGACTTGCCTTAGGAATACTACTGCAGTCGCGAATTCTAATGTATTCCAGTAGAGAATCCCCTTGATCTGGCCTGAGCCTCAGTGACACTAATAGTTTTCTCTTTTCGCAGGTAAGGTTCTCGGTGATCTTCAGGTGCCAATACTTTCTGCAGGAGGAAGAACCCCCAAAAAATATTTTTTGAGTTGTTAAGACCCACCTGAAGAAGGAGCTGTAGAAGGAGAGGGCCTCCGGTTTGTGATCTCTCCTTGCAAGTATGTTTATTTTTTCATTTATTTATTTGTTTTTTCCAAAGAAAGTTCGGGTGCAGTATTCTAGACTTCTGTAAGTACATCTCAACAATGTGCCCAACATTCGTATAAAAATCTAACTTCTTTGTCATTTGGCAAATTGGAAAACAAAATGTCGTAACCAAAGTCGTTTCCATTCAAACGGAGTAGCAAAGGCAGGTAGCATGCTAGCTAGAAATGCTCGCGAGAGGCAATATAGTTCTATAAAAACCGTCTTTGTCATTGCATTTATTTATTCATTTATTTATTTTTCATTTCCTTAAGGGAATGTTGTGGTAATGTTTTCATGAGTAGACAGGCCTTACTTGAAGTTCTTAGCTTTTCAGCATCACATTCTCAAGGTTAGATTAGATTTTGACACAAAAAAAAAACGCCCCCAAAGAGGTCCTGAGTTCACTTTAATATTTTTATACAAAATAATACAAAATCAGGGCCGTAGAAGGGAACTCTATTCCATATTTTCTGTAATTCATAATGAGGTTTCCGGATTTAATTAAAACTGCTTAAAAACATATGCTGGATAGGAAAACTAATCTTACAATGCAGAATTTCGGCAGTAGCATGTTGACATACACACACACTGATACACTTACACACACACACACACACACACACACACACACACACACACACACACATATATATATATATATATATATATATATATATATATATATATATAATATACACACACAGATAGAGATGCGAATATGTATATTATATATGTATTATATATATGTGTATGTATTATATATATGTATATATATATATATATGTATAAATATATATGTATATATATATATATGTGTGTGTGTGTGTGTGTGTGTGTGTGTCATATTAATATTTATACAGTTTATGTGTAGACATGTAAACGTGTTGATTTTCCTTGTATTCAAGAAGAGCGTGTATGATTTTGATCTGTGCTGACACTTGGAATGGTTCACACTAAGCAAATCACAATATCCCGGAAAGTAACACACACACCCCAAAAAAAAAAAAAAAAAATCGTTTCCCAACATATAAAGACACCACCACCCACCCCGGCTTAAGAAATGAGCTGTTCATTTTTTTTTCTAAGAATTGTTGGCGCTTGAAAGGAGAAGTTGAGGAAAAGAAGAGGTGACAGGCCTTGAAGAAGGAGTTACTTATGATTTGACGGTAAGTCTCGAGGGTCGAGTGAGTTCAAGAAATCCTGAAGGGTGAAGGAAAGTTTAGGTTTTGGGGAAAGAGAGAGAGAGAGAGAGAGAGAGAGAGAGAGAGAGAGAGAGAGAGAGAGAGAGAGAGAGAGAGAGAGAGAGAGAGAGACCCCTCCCCTCTACCAAAGGAAAAAAAATATTCCTTTTCTTTTGTTAAATAAGAATAGAGGTCGGGGATATGGTGGAGGGTGGGGAGAGAGACAGACAGTCAAACAGATAGACTGAGATTCAGACAGACAGCCAGGCAGAGAGGGAAGATACAGGCTGGAGAGGTGTCGGTGGGAAGTGAGATAGACAGACATACTGACAGACAGGCTGGCAAACAGATAGGCTGAGAGAGGAAGGAGAGAGAGAGAGAGGAACGAATGGAGAAAGATGGAGAGGAAGCGGGAGTGAGATTTTTATAAAAAGTTATGATAATGAAAATCACTAGAGTAGTTCATTGCAAAATGTTCGAATATCACAATTATTTCGATAAAAAAAATATACGATAATAATATCAAGAGTAAGGTCAATTTGAAAAAAGGAAAATGTAAAATATGAAGAAGAAAATTTAAACTTTGTATCAAATTCAAGTTATAATCGCTCAAGCATAAAGACGAAGAACATATTGCAACTATGATTTTCATCCCATATATTGAAATTTGTGAAACGACAGTTTATCTAAATACATACGTCATTGTCCTGTCAAGATAACTGGTAGTAATTCATCTCAGATGACAGGAGATGTCATTCTCTGTGGACCAACCAAGATGCATTACTATTGAGCTTCAAATTGTAAACACGCTCGGGAGGACCCGAGTTCAAAGCTCGCGAACGCCGGGCCTCATTTTTTTTAATCACATCGCTGTTACTAGATATTTGTTCTATAAAGTGTTGTACGTCTATGGTTTGCGTGTTTCTTTAGCTGTTTGCGTGTTTGTTTATTTGTTTATTTTGTTATTGATTTGTTATAGTTTATTCTGTTTTATTCTGCTTTATTTTGTTTTATTAATTTGCATATTCAATTTCATCCATTTAACTTTTTAATTGTATCTTTTTATCTTATTCAACTTGATTGAAATTTGCTTTAATTTGTTTAATTCTAGTTAATTTTCATTTCATTATAATACTTTTGTTTTAGTTAATTAATTTTTATATTTTTTTAATTATTCCATCTTATTACTTTATTTTTATTCAATTATTTGTATTTCGTTTTTATGATCATTATTACATTTTTTTTATCATTATACATATATATATATATATATATATATATAATGTGTATATATATATATATATATATATACATATATGTATATGCATATGTAAGTGTATATATACTGTATATAAATATATATATAAATATATATATATATATATATGTATATCGTTTTTATTATTATCATTTTTAAATTCTTGTTTTATCATCATTTTATATATATATATATATATATATATATATATATATATATATATATATATATATATATATATATATATATATATATATAAATATATATATATATATATTCTTCATATGACCTCGTTAAGAATCGGAACTTGCCGAGGCCAGAAGGATCGAAGTAGGACTCTGGTAGTGAAGCACTCGTAAGGGTAAGGAGCCAACGGGAAGAAAATAAAAATCGGAAGATAACGAAGAAGGAATTTCCTGAGGGGACGCAAAGTCATTACGAAGAAGGTTCTGAGTTGGAGAGCCTCCGAAGGCCTTCGAAGGGAAGGGAAGTGAAAGAGGGAGGGGAAGGGAACGGAAGAAAAGGGAAGGAAAGAGACAGAAGGCGGGGAAGAGAAAGGACAGTGCGAGGGGAGTGAAAGAGAAGGAGCAGAGGAAGGGGAAGGAAAGGGGAAGGGAAGGGAGAGAGGGAGGAGAGGGGAAGAGAGGGGTCAGAGGGTGGGGAAATGAAGGAGCAGAGGAAGGAAAGGGAAGGGGCAAAAGAAAGGAAGGGAATGGACAGAGGGAGGGGAAGGGGAGAGGAAAGGGAAGGAAAAGGGCAGAGGGCGAGAAGGGAAGAGAAGGTAAGGTGCAGAGGGAAGGGAAGGGAATGGGCAGAAGGAGGGGAAGGGAAGGGAAGAATAGAGGGAAAGAAAGTGAAGGGGCAGAGGGAGGGGAAGAGAAGGAAACGGGCAGAGGAAGAGGAAAGGAAAGGGCAGAGGCAGAGGAAAGGAAGATGAGGAGAGAAGGAATGGAAGGAACAGAGGGAATGGAAGGGGCAGAGGGTAGGGAAGGAACGGGGCAGAGGGAGGGGAAGGAACGGGGCAGAGGGAGGGGAAGGGAAAAGGCAGAGTGAAAGGAAGGGAATGGGCAGAGGGAAGAAATGGAAGGTGTAGAGGGAAGAAATGGAAGGTGCAGAGGGAAGGGAAGGCAAGGAACAATGGGAAAGGAAGAGACGGGGCAGAGGAAGGAAAAGGGAAGGAAAAAGTATTGGAAAGGGAACGGGCAGAGGGAGGGGAAGTGAAGGGACAGAGGGAAGGGAAGTGAAGGGGCAGAGGGAGAGAAGGGGAGGGGAAGAAAGAGGAAGAGGAAGGGAAAAAGCAGAGGTAGGGGAAGGGAAGGTGCAGAGGGAGGGGAAGAGAAGGGAAGCGGCAGAGTAAAGGAATAGGCAGAGAGAAGGGAAGGGACAGAGGGAGGGGATTGTGAGGAGAAAGGGCAGAGGGAGGGG
The DNA here is from genome assembly GCF_046742065.1 of Oratosquilla oratoria. Taxonomy (NCBI): domain Eukaryota; kingdom Metazoa; phylum Arthropoda; class Malacostraca; order Stomatopoda; family Squillidae; genus Oratosquilla; species Oratosquilla oratoria. The sequence continues at coordinate 30,092,613 of NC_134790.1, forward strand.
GAGGCAAGGGTTAGAGGGAAGGGAATGGAAGGGGCAGAGGGAAGGGAGAGAGGGAGGGGAAGGGAAGGGGCAGAGGGCTGAGAAGTGAATGAAAGAGGGCTGAGAAGGGAAGGGAGGAGACGGAGGGAGGGGAAGGAAAGGGGGTAAAAGGAGGGGGAAAGGAAAGGAAGGGGCAGAGCGAGGTAGAAGACGTCTGATCTCCATAAGACGGTAATGTGTTTTCTCTCTCTTTCACTCTTTCCCTCTTTTTCTCTTCTCTTCTCATTTTTCTCTCTTCTCATTTTTCTCACTCTTCTGTCACTCTCCTCTCTCTCTCCTCTCCCTCTCCTCTCCCTCTCCTCTCCCTCTCCTCTCCCTCTCCTCTCTCTGCTCTCCTCTCTCTCTCTCTCTCTCTCTCTCTCTCTCTCTCTCTCTCTCTCTCTCTCTCTCTCTCTCTCTCTCTCTCTCTCTCTCTCTCTCTCATTGGCGACAGTTTCATTCTGATGAAGGATAAGATAAAAAAAATATATATATATTTTTGGGTGAGGTGAGAAATCTCGAGTTCACCACTCAGCAGAAAGAGAGAGAGAGAGAGAGAGAGAGAGAGAGAATGTTGCCATTTTCAAGAGAAAAGAGGAAAAGGGAGGAGGTTGGGGAGAGGGTTGTTACCAGAAAGGACACTTTTGAAGAAGAGCGAGGCATCCGGAGGGAGCGAAAGATCAATTGGCTGGGAAGTTCTGAATAGCTCTCCCCTTCCCCCAACACGAATCCTCCTCAGGAGAGCGAAGGGCAGTGTCCTTCAGAGGCCTCCGAAAGGAAGGGGCAGGAAGATGAAGGAGTATTTGGAGGAGAAACTTTGAGAATTCCCTCAGTCAACCCCGTCCCACTCGCCACCACCCCATCCCCATCCACCCCAAAGCATAGGCAATATCTCTCTCTCTCTCTCTCTCTCTCTCTCTCTCTCTCTCTCTCTCTCTCTCTCTCTCTCTCTCTCTCTCTCTCTCTCTCTCTCTCTCTCTCTCTCTCTCTCTCTCTCTCTCTCTCTCTCTCTCTCTCTCTCTCTCTCTCTCTCTCTCTCTCTCTCTCTCTCTCTCTCTCTCTCTCTCTCTCTCTCTCTCTCTCTCTCTCTCTCTCTCTCTTTTTTTTTTTTTTAGACAATTCCTTCTGGAGGTCGAGATCTCAAGAGAACCCAAAGCTTTCGGGAAGGAATGGAGGTTCTTGAAGAAAGAAACAAACGAATATCGACCACGTCCAACAGGTGACGGGAGCGCCTCCGAAGGGACCCCGTTGTGGAGGACCAGAAGGAAGGATTCTTCTGAAGATGGGTTAGGTCGATGGTAGGAAAGATTCATTTTTCTCACACAACGGATAACGTCCGAAAAAGAGATTTCCCCTGAAGGGGATTGGGATCAGAGACCCGGAAGCTTCTGAAGGGAGTGCTTATCCCGAAGGGATGAAGGTGAGTGGTGGGAGAAGGAAGGAAGGAAGGCGGGTGATAGGTTTGCTTGTAGTCATGTTACTATTACTATCATTACAGTCACCTACCATCACCACCTGGAACAACTATCACAAGAAATTTGACTACTAACAATACTATCTCCAGTATCACCATTCACCTCCCTCACCACTCACCAGCACCGACCACCACCCATTGGTTCATGAAGAATAGACATTGTGGACATTGAGTTCGGTGGATGGTTCCTTACGTTAACCAACTCTGTTCTCCCGAAGTACCTCTTTTTGAATTCATCTCACCTTCATAGACGTTCTTCAGGCCTTCCCTTCTTCTTCCTTCTCTTCCTTTTGTTTTTTATCTTCGTCTTCCTTCCCTTCGTCTTCCTTCCCTTCCTCCTTCCTTTCATCCTCCTTCTATTCCTCCTCCTGCTCTTCCTCCTCCTTCCCTTCCTCCTCCTTCACTTTTTCCTCCTTCTCTTCTTCCTCCTTCCCTTCTTCCTCCTTCCTTTCCTTCTCCTTCCCTTCCTCCTCCTTTCCTTCTTCCTCCTGCCCTTCCTTCTCCTTCCCTTCCTCCTCCTTCCCTTCCTTCTCCTTTCCTTCGTAACCCTTGCCTTTTTCCTTGCCTTTCTCCTTCTCATCCTCCTTCCCTTCATCATCCTTTGCTTCCTAATCCTTGCCCTCCTACGCCTTCCCTTTCTCCTTCCCCTCCTCCTTCTCTTCCTCCTTTGCTTCCTAATCCTTGCCCTCCGACGCCTTCCCTTTCTCCTTCCCCTCCGCCTTCCCTTCCTCCTTCTCTTCCCTTCCATCTCCTTTCCTTCCACCTCCGTCCCTTCCACATCCGTCCTTCCACCTCCGTCCCTTCCTCCTCCTTCCTGTCTTCCTCCTTCCCTTCTTCCCCCGTCTCTTATTCCTCCTTCCCTTCCCCCTCTTTCTCTTTCTCCTCATATCCTTCTTCCTTTTTCCATTCCTCTCTCTTTCCTTCCTCTTCCTCCCTTTCCTCCTTCCCTTCCATTTCCTTCCCTTGCACCTCCGGCTCTTCCTTCCCGTCCCTTCTTCCTCCTTCTCTTCCTTCTCCGTCCCTTCTTCCTCCCCTTCCTCCTTCTCTTCCATTTCCTTTCCTTCCACCTCCGGCTCTTCCTTCTCTGTCCCTTCTTCCTCCATTCCTTCTCCGTCCCTTCTTCTTCCTCCCCTTCCTCCTCTTTCACCTCCTTCATTTCCCTTCCTCCTCCTCCCTATCCTCCTCCTTCTTTCCTCCTCCTTTCCTCCTCCTTCTTTCCTCCTCCTTCACTTCCTCCTCCTTCTCCTTTACCTCCTTCCTTTTTCTCCCTTTCCTCCCTCCTCCTTCTCTTCTTCCTCTTTCCCTTCCTGCTCCCTGCTTCCCTTCTCTTTTCCTTCTTTCTCCTTCACTTCCTCCTCCTCCCCTACTTCCTTCTCTTCCTCCTCCGTTCTTACCCCGACCACCACCAGTCAAGTAATGATGGAGGTTGTGTTTGTGATAATAGTGGGCGATGCTGGATATTCTGGGTGGTTATTGGTGTTGTGGTGATGATAATGGTGGTGATGATGATGGTGGTGGCGATGACGGTAGGTCGAGGGACTGGTGGGGGGGATGCTGCTGTTGGGGCTGGACGAAAAAGAAGTCTCAAAGTTATCTCTGCACGATAGCTTCCAAAAGCTCCTGTGAAATGGAATTAAAACGTTCAGTCATATCACACCATTTCAGACTCGCTTTCATGTGGATCACACAATGCGAAATGGATGTAGCTTTTAATCGCGTCAACCGCACCTGACGGGGGAGCTGTCAGCTCGCCAGCTGACTCAAATCGTCTGACCTTAGCCTAAGCGAAAATTGAGACGCAGGCGGCACAGTCGACGCAGCACAGAGTAAAGGCAGAGTTCTTGTTGATGAATTGTTTGAATTTCTCTCTTACTTGAAATGCTTCTAGATGTACTACCTTAGCATTTCAAGTGAGAGAGAAGCTCAAACTGTAAATCAAATCAGCAACTGGAAGCCTGTCTTTGCTCTGTGCTGCGTCGCTTACAGGTCGGTGAGTGTCGCTTCTTCAGCAGACTGAAATTGCTTAGTGGGGGATTATTTTTTTTTATACGTAAACCATTTGGTCTTCATTAAAATGTTTGTTATCTCATAATATCTGCATGATTAAGCGATTAAATTAAACGACCTTGCTGTGGGTGTGTTGTGTCTTGCTACATTGCTTCTGACCCAAGGTAGTGGGCAGAAGACGGGAATGACCCTTCTTCTATGAGAAGGAGGAAAGGATGGTGGATGAGAGCGGAAAGGGTGGGAGTGAGTACGTGACTTTTGACTCGGCTACCACCTTTATAAGGGGAAAAACTCTTGGAATATTGATAGATAAATTCTCTGCATGAACCACACGTTCTTAATCCTATTTCTGGATCACAGATTTTTCTTCTGTTATCTCTGGCCCTCATTTTTATGCAAATTAAAGCATGTCGACCCGAGATTGTCCACGGGAACATAAGAATGAAGGAGGCTACAAGAGACCATAAGGCCTACATTAGGCATTTCCATGTCCATTACCACCTATCATCACCGTTCATAAAGTTATCAAACCTTTTCTTGAAACAAATGATAGTTTCAGCGCTTACTACATGGTTACTGAGTCTATTCCATATGTTGACCACTCTATTGGTAAATCAGTTCTTGCCTATTTCCTTCTCAAATCAAAAAAATTCCAAATTAAATCCATTACTGTGAGTTTTGCCTTGTTGTCTTAGTATGAGGACCTCGTCTGCATTCCCCTCGTTAAAGCCCTTAAAAAAATGATAAGCGCTGGTAAACGACATTTTATTATGTCTTTAAATCATTTAGGATTATATAACACTATTTTTTCAAATAATGAAATTTCAAATGTAAAATATAGTATATTTTACATTAATACACGAGAGTATACATAGTTTCATAAAAACCGACTTTGAATTTATTTAGATTTTTTGTTATGAATGAAGACTTGAATTTGTGTAATACTTAACCACCTGCTTATCTATTTGCCGCATCGTTTCAGACTGAAATTATACGTGTCTTTCAACCATAACCACTAGATATTACCTGGAACTTTATGTATGATTTTATTCCTCAAGCTATGTAAATATATGCCTTCTCTTTTTTTTTTTGGAATGGGTGGAAATGATTTTATGCCTTTCCTTTTTTGGCTACCTCCCTTGTAAGGGGGAAAAAGCCTTGGTATGTATGTATGTATGTATGTAAATATAACTTTTTGATTGATTGAATTGTCTGACTATTTCTGAGCCACATCCTGTGATGGGGACAAGAATTTCGCCACCGTGTTGCCCGTGTATCTCAAAATTCTTGGTTAAATGGGGGGGGGGGAGCAAGGGGACTGGAGACCCGCCCCTTATTTATTAGTTTATCTATTTATCTATTTATTTATCAGTATGTCTGTTTACTTCTTATTTATTCATCAATTTATTTATTCATTCATTATTTTTTTTAATTAATTAATTTATTTATATATGTATTTATCTATTTTTCTTATATGAGGATTTAGAGCAAAAATTATGCAGTTACATAACTATGTCTTTATAAGTAACATGAAACATTTCGTAAATGTATTTTATTTTATCAATCACAATAAAATATTTTTCAGCTTTTGAGTCCGATCGCCTGTAGACTCTTATTTGTTTATGTCTTTATAAGTAACATGAAACATTTCGTAAATGTATTTTATTTTATCAATCACAATAAAATATTTTTCAGCTTTTGAGTCCGATCGCCTGTAGACTCTTGAATCCTTCGCAGGATCTTGTAGGACAAGGGTTCTCAACCTTTTTCCCGTTGCGTACCCCGAGAGTCATCAGACCATCGACCCGTACTCCCATTAACCTGACATAGAATATAGAATGGCATTATATCAATATTGATTAAATATACAACGGCATCGCAATGGATATCAAATGGTTCAGATTGCGTTGACTTCAGTTCATCAGTTACGCATTAACATAAAAAACAATGTACAATGTTCTCCTTCTGCTGATTTAAATGTTTAAGTAATATTTTGCTAGTCATTTAAGTACCACTCTAAACCGTCTCGAGAACCCTTGTAGCATTTACAGAAACTAATACATAGACTACCGTCTTTCAAGTTCAATCCCAGTCCATCCAACTCGATGAGAACGGTCTTCCTGTGCTACAAACGTGGGGGTAGGGGTGGGGGGTCTCGGGTGACCCCAGGTCACGGACGGGTGTCACAAGGAGGAGACTGGTTCAGAAATTTCCGACGGAATCTTCTGATCCTTTGGCCTTCCGTCGTATTCCATTCCCCTTAATGTCCACAACGGACAGAGGGCACATGAAGCACAGTACTACCCGGGCCGGCGTTGTATCATAGACCGGGTCCTTCCTCCACTTCCTTTTCCTCCTCCTCCTCCTCTTCCACCTACTCCTCTCTCTCTCTCTCTCTCTCTCTCTCTCTCTCTCTCTCTCTCTCTCTCTCTCTCTCTCTCTCTCTCTCTCTCTCTCTCTCTCTCTCTCTCTCTCTCTCTCTCTCTCTCTCTCTCTCTCTCTCTCTCTCTCTCTCCTCTTTCTGTCCCTCCCCCTCTCTCCTCTTTCTGCCTCTCTCTCTCTCTCTCTCTCTCTCTCTTTCTCTCCTCTCTCTCTCTCCCTCTCTTTCTCCTCTTTTTCTCTCCTCTCTCAATCTCCTCTTTCTCCCCTCTCTATCCTCTTTCTGCTCTCTCTCTATCTCTCTCTATATCTATCTCTCTCTCTCTCTCTCTCTCTCTCTCTCTCTCTCTCTCTCTCTCTCTCTCTCTCTCTCTCTCTCTCTCTCTCTCTCTCTCCTCTTTTTTTCCCTCCCTCTCTCTCTCTCTCTCTCTCTCTCTCTCTCTCTCTCTCTCTCTCTCTCTCTCTCTCTCTCTCTCTCTCTCTCTCTCTCTCTCCTCTTTCTGTCTCTCCCTCTCCTCTTTCTGTCTCTCCCTCTCTCTCCTCTTTCTGTCTCTCCCTCTCTCTCCTTTTTGTCACTCTCCCCTCTCTCTCTATCTCTCTCTCTCTCTCTCTCTCTCTCTCTCTCTCTCTCTCTCTCTCTCTCTCTCTCTCTCTCTCTCCTTTTCCGCCTTCTCTTCCTCATCTTCATCCTCATCAGACGATTCCTCCTCCTATTCCTCCTCTTCCCCTTTCTCTTCCTCCTCCTCTCCCTTCTTTTCATCCATCTTCTTTTCCTCCTTCTCCTCCTTCTATTCCTCCTATTCCTCCTCCTCTTCCTCTTTGTCCTCCTCTTACTTCTTCTCTTCCTGCTCCTCTTCCTTCTTTTTATCTATCTCCTACTTCACCTCCACTTGTGGCCGTGCCTCTTCTTCTTTTAAGCATTTGCTCATTCATTCAATCCTCTAACCACTTCATACTCTTCTTCCTCTTCCTCCTTCTTCTCATTCCTATTCCTCTTATCTTCCTCTTCCACCGTCTTTTTCTCAGTCTCTTCCTTCGTCTCTTTCTTCTTTTTCGCCTCCGTCGTTTTCATCTCAATGATTCATATTCTCTTTTGCTCCTCCTATTCCTCCTCCTCCTCCTCCTCCTCCTCTTCATCCTCCTCCTCCACGTCCTCTTCTCCTTCACTCTCTGCCTTTCCCTCTACTTCAGCCTCTGATTCTCCCTCTCCTTCACTTCCCCCTCCTCTTCTTCTTCCTCCTCCTCTTCCTCCTCCTCCTCACCCTCCTTTTCCTCCTCCTCCTCCTCCCCCCCTCCTTTTCCTCCTCCCCCTCCATATCCTTTACTTTTTCCTTCATCCTCTCTTTCACCTCCTCCTCCTCATCTCCTTCCATCTTACCCTCTCCCTCACCTACTCCCTTCTGCCTCATTTACCTTCTCCTCTATCTCCATCTCCTCTTCCTTCTCCTCCACCTCCTCTTCTCCTTCCATCTTACCCTCCCCCTTTTCTTCACCTCTTTTCTGCCTCATTTACCTTCTCCTTCTCCTCCTCCTCCTTCCCCTCCCTCTCCCCCTCCACCTCCATCACACTCTTCACTTCATTTCCTCAAACATCTTTCACGTAATCCTCCACTCTTGCCCTCCACCACCTCCTCCTCGGCCTCGTTCTCCACCAGCCTCACCCTCCAACATAGGTTGCGTTTCGTCCTTCGTGTCCGCCTCGGCTTCATTGTGATTCATCCTTGTACTCAAGTCACTCTCCAAAGTTTATTATTTGTATATAGCGAATAGCCCACTACATCTCGTCCTCCACCTCGTTCTCTCACTCTCCACTTTTTTTTTCTTTTCCCTTTAACTCTCCTTCCTCCTACTTGTCGTCCACCTCACCTTCGTCCTCCTCCTCTTCCTCCTCCTCCATAACCTGCTTCTCCTCTACTTCTTCTACCTCCTCTTCCTCCTCCTCCTCCTTTTCCACCTCATCCTCGTCCTCTTCCTCATCTTCTACCATTTGTTCCTTTTCCTCCTCCTTTTCCTCATCTTCCTCCTCCTCTTCCTCCTTTTCTATCTCTTCCTCTTTTTCTATCTCTTCCTCTATCCCGTCCTCATTCTCTACCTTCATCAACAGACCTTTGCACTACCCTCGTCCTCTTCTTACTCCTCCTCAACTTCCTCCTCTTCCTCCAACAGAACTCTCCACCTCGCCCTCCACTTTAACTTCCAGCCCTGTCCTCCTCCACTCGCTCGACCTCATATCCGCTCCAGCTTCCACTACGTGTTCCACTTCGCCTCGTCCTCCTCCACAACATTTCCCATGTCGTACTCGAGCAGAGCTCTCATCTCCTTCTCGAATGTCTCTTCCTCTTTGTCCTTCGCCGCAGCTCTTCCTTCAACAACTCCCGAACTCTCTATGCCTCGTACTCGACTGAGGTCTAGACCTCCTACTCGGCTTCCATCACATCTGTACGTAACCTTGACCCGTTTTTTTTTTATTGTTCTTGATTTCACACACACACACACACACACACACACACACACACACACACACACACACACACACACACACACACACACACACACACACACCAAACACACACACACACACACACACACACACACATATATATATATATATATATATATATATATATATATATATATATATATTTGTCTTCTTTTTCATTTATCTCTTCATATTTTCTTTTCTTTCTTTTTCTGTTTTTTTTTTCTTCATATTTTGTTTTTTTCTACTTGTCTTCTTTTTAATCAGTGGGGAGTCCTCAGCTGGATAGGGTCATCAGACGATAGAAAAATAGTATGAAGTCAATTGTGACATCTTATGAAATCGTTAATAATTACAAAAGACTTACTGACTTGAAAGATCTTTAGCAGATTGTGATCGCCCAGAGAAGATTGTAAACATATTCTGAGATGAAGGGTTTCAAGACGAGAGCTTTTCTTTGTCTTTGTCGTTGTCGTCCTCGTCTTCGTATTCTTTGTCTTCTTTCTCGTTTTCGTCGCCTTCGCCTTCTTTACGTTTTCAAATTTTTCTACTCCTTTGTTATCATCGGCCTTGTCTTCTTTTTTGTCTTCGATATTATTTTTCTTTGTCTCTTTTCTTTGTATTCTTTGACATCATCGTCGTTGTCTTTTTTTAACGCCATTATCGTGGTCCTTTTTTCTCTCTTTGATTTTTTTTTAGTCCTCTTCGTTCTCTTCTTTTTTATCCTCCATTTTTTTTTGTCTTGACGTCATCATCCTTGTCTTCTATATTTTCCTTTTTTCTTCATCTTTGTCTTCCTCGTTATCTTTTTTATCTTCTATTTCTTTATTTTCCTCTGTCGTCCTCTTCGTCGTTCCCTTTTCATTGTCGTTTTTTTTTTCTCTCTTTCTCTCCCTCTCTTCGTCTTCTCTGTCCTCATCGTCTTCAGTAAAATCGTCAGGTACCTGCCACCAGACTTAACCCATCATCCTCGAGTCGGACTTGAGATCACACTCCCCCTCCCACTCCACCTCTCACTCCACCTCCGACTACCAACACTGAATTCTCGACTTTTAACACTACCGTCTCCTCCTCTTTCTCCTCCTCCTCCTCTTCTTCCTCCTCCGCGTTCTTCATCCTCCCCATTCTTCTTCCTCCTCTCTTCCTCCTTCGTCACTACCCTCCTCTTGACCTGTCTTCCTTTTCTCCTCTTTCTCCTTTCTTCTTATTTCTCACATCCTCTTCCTCGTCCTCCTCTTCTTCCTCCTCCTCTTCGTCTTCCTCTTCCTCCTCCTTCTTCCTCCTCCTTCACTACCTTCCTCTTGACCAGTCTTTCCTTCATCCTTTTTCTTCCTTCTTAGTCCTCACATACTCATCTTTCTCCTCCTTCTCTTCTTCCTCCTCCTCCTCCTCCTCCTCCTCCTCCTCCTCCCCTTCTCCTCCTCTTCCTCCTCCATATCCTTCTCTTATTTTTCTTTTTCTTCTTTTGCTCTTCTCATTTTTTTTTCTTTTGATCACCTTTCTTCTCTTCCTTCTCTCCCTCTTCTTCCTCCTGTACTTCCTTTTCTTCCTCTTCCTTTACATTTTCTTCCTCTTCCTTCTCGTTTTGTATTTCTTTAATCCTCTCCCTTTTTCTTCTTTTCTTCTTATTCCTCCTTTCTTCTCCTCTTTCTCCTCTCCTTCCTCCTTCTTGTTTTACTCCTATTCCTCCTTTTCCTAATTTTCTTCCTTTTCCTCCTCTTCCATTATCCTACTCCTCTTCTTCCCGCTCTTCCTCCTCTCCTTCCTCTTTCTCCTCTTCCGCATTCTCTTTCTCCTCCTTTTCCTCTTTTTCCCTCCTCGTCCTCTTCCACCTCCTCCTTTTTCTCTTCTGTCTCCTCTTCCTCTCCTTGCTCTTTTACCTCTTTTTTCTCTTCTTCCCCCTTCTTCCTCCTCTACTTCTTTCCCTCTTCCTCCTCTCTTTCCTACTTTTCCTCTTCTTTCCCACTCTTCCTCCTGTTCTTCTCTTTCTCTTTTGCTTCCTTTTCCTCTTCCCCTTCCTCCTCTCTTTCCTCCTCTTCCTATTCTTTCCCCCTCTTCCTCCTTTCCTTCCCCATTTTTCTCTTCCGTCTCCTCTTCCTCCTCTCTCTGTTTATACTCTTTTCCCCCTCTCCTTCTTCCTCATCCTCCTTTGTCTTCCCCTCTTCCTCCTCTCCTTCCTCTTTTCCTTTTCTTCCCTCTCTTCCTCCTCTTCCTTTTCCTCCTTCCTCATCTTCCTCTGTCGTCTCGTCTTCCTCCTCCTCCATCGCGGCCAATCCGCCGTCTCCCGTAATCTCATTCTCCACCATAAGCATCTCCAACGCCCCAACATCTTCAATCCTTCCTTCACCTGCCTTCATCACATCTCCCCCACCTCCCCCACTTCCTCCACCTTTCAAACGTCATCACACTGGGCTGTTTTTCCTCCAGCATCCTACCTCCAACCACCATTTGAATAAGTAGAGCATGACCTCGCTTACAGAAATGACTTCTCTAACAAACTGTCATTAGCATAGGTTTACAATATCTTAGTTCATCATTCGATTTTGCTATACATGGCAAAAATATGATTTGATGTTTAGGCATTTGAAAAATACAATATTGCAACCAAAGTCATTTTTACTCAAACTTTCAATTGTCGGCGCTGGTGATGCCCGTGGAACCTCAGTGTGATAACCCCTTTACGTGTGACCTATCTCCACCATCCCTTGTCCTCCTACAGCATCTCAATCCCTTCCTCCAACATTTCGTCCTTCTTCACCAACAAGGCGACCCAATCTGTCTCCATCACGATTGTCTGTCTCGCTCCCATTCCACCTTAATCTCCATCACTCTGTCTTCCTCTCCTCCTCTCTTCCTCATCCCTCCTCTCCTTCCTCCCCCTCCTCTTCTTCATCCTCTTGATCTTTCTTTTCATCGCTATTCCTTTTTTTTTCTTCTTCCTCCTCCTCCATCCTTTCCTTCCTCGTCCTGCTTATTCTTATCTTTTCTTTATGTCTTGCCGCTGATCCTTTCTCCCTTGTCTTTTTTCTCCTTTCCCTCCTCCTCCAACCCCCTCTTCCTCTTCTTCTTCCTCCATCCTTTCCTTCTCTTCCTCTTGCTCCTGTATTTATTCCTATTCCTCCACGTCCTCCTCTACGTTCCCTCTTCCTCTTTTCGCATATTCAGTCAATAATTGTTTTTACTTCTCCCTTCCTTTCTTCCATTCTTCTTTTCCCTCCATTTCTTTTCTCATTCGTGTCCGTTTTCTATCATTCACTTTCCTCTACGCCCCATTTTCTTCCGATATTATTCCACTGCACCTCACCTTCCTCCTCTCCATCCCTCTCTTCCTTCTCCTCCTCCTCCTCCTTCTCCTCCTCCTTACCCTTGTCCTCCTGTTCTTCCACATTCTCCTTCTGATTTTCCTCCTCTTCCTCTTTGTCCTACCACTATTTCCTTTTGTTCTTCCTCTTCATCCTCCTCCTCCTCCGCCTCCTCCTGTTCTTCCGCACTCTTCTTCTGATCTTCCTCCTTTTCTCTTCCTGAACCTTCTCATATTCCTTTTCGTCCTCCCTATTTTCCTTCTTTTCTTCCTCTTTCTCCTTCTCTTATTCATCCTTCTCTTCCTGTTCTTCCACATCGTTTTTCTGATCTTCCTCATCCTCTCCTCTTGAACCTCCTCCTCCCTCTTTTCCTCCTCCTTGTTCCTCCTCCTCCTCCTCCTCCCTCTTTTCCTCCTCTTGTTCCTCCTCCTCCTCCTCCTTTTCCTCCTCCTCTTACTCCCATCATCTTTTCCATGTATTTCAAGAATTGGTTCGTGACTGCTTCAGCATATATGATTCAATTCCCCGCCTCCACCATTTCCGCCTCTAACTCTCCTATCTCCAGCCTTCCCATTCTTCTCCCCCTAAAGGTTCCCCTCGGCCGTCTTCTGCCGCCAGCATTCTTTTCCTCTTTCTAGCCCCACACCTGCCAGTTCCCCCCCCCCCTCTTGCAGGCGCTTGCCTGACACCAGCCAAGGTCCAAGGCACAGAATACAAAGCCGATTTTTTTATGCAACCCCCCTCCTGCTCCCCCCTATTCCTACTCCTCTTCCTCCTCCTTCTGCTCCTCCTCCTCCTCTTCCTACTCATCCTTCTTCTCCTCCTCTTGCTCCTCCTCTTCCTCTCCCTTTCTCCTCCTCCTCCTCTTCCTTCTCCTCCTTCTCTTTCTCCTCCTCCTCCTTCTCCTCCTCCTGCTCCTCCTCCTCCTCCTCCTCCTCCTCCTCCTCTTCTTTCTGCTTCTCGTCGTCTTGATCTCCCTCCTTGTTCTCCTCCTTCTCTTCCTCTTCCCCTTCCTCATTCGCCTACTCCTCCTCCTTGTCCTTCTCCTCCTGCTCCTCCTCTTCTTCCCCCTCCTGCTTCTCCTCCTCAAAAACACCTACACGCATTTAACCCCCCCATTCTATTAAAAAAATAAAATAAAATAAAACACACACACACACCAACCTCAGTCACTCTAACATATGCACAAGTTGTGTGTCATTGTGATAAATGGATTAACAAGCTCCGCCGTTAGGAGTTGAACCTTTCCATCAGCGACTGTGAAGCAAAGACGATAATATTGAGCTACCCTGAACGACCTGGACTACGACCCGAGTTTTTACTATGGCGAGCCATCCGACAATGGCTAGCCATAATAAAGACTTGGTGAAATAGAATAGAGACTGAGCTGCCCAAGTGCCGTCGGGGAACTACCGGGTCGTAGTCCAGGTCGTTCCTTTTGTACGATCCGGGTAGCTCAACGCTATCGTCCTTGCTTCATAATAAGCAGTCGCTAATGCAAAGTTTCGAATCCTAATGGCGGAGCTTGTTATATCCACAAGTATACGCAAACAACAAACAATACAAATATGAGTCCCACTGCCCGTAATACTCCATGTACTTATGTACTCAAACGCAATTTCAGTTTAAAGCTGAATTTGCCTCATCAGGCCACAGTGACGAGACCCCTTGAACATAGCTCTTGTCTTTTGTATTTCAATTTGCTAAATATAGAAGAAGAGTGAGAAGGTGAGGAGCCCACGCCAGGAGGCGCTGAGTAGCTACGGCCGAAGCCGTCATCTTTGCCGTGTTGTACATTTTGGGGACTATTGGGTCAGCTAACAACAGTCACTGCTGGGAATCGGAGAGAAGTTTGGGACTCGAATCCACAACTAAGTGAATGCGAGACAAAGACGCTTACGATTACACCAACAGTGTTATACATGATTAGGTAAATATATGCTTTCAAGCACTTTATCATCCATTATCCAAGAAGCAATCTTGTGTATATTAAAAAATGTTCACATGACCTCCAAATTACTCTTCCCAATAAAAAAAAAAAAAAAAAAAAATCACAGTCAAATGCGCCCCGTTCATAAACACACGCAAACAACAAGAGAGAGTGCCATATGGCTGGTACTTTACTATTCCCCCTCCACACTTACCCCGTGATAAATATTTTGGGGGGGGATTCTCCTTGCACCCAAACACCTCTTCTTACGCCTCCCCACCCTATCCTTCACCCCCTAATGTCCCCCCTGTCGAAGCTCCCTTCCCATGAATACTTGAACGAATTACTCCTTTTTCCCTACACCAGCCCATAGACTGGCTCAGTATCTTTCCTTCGGCAACCGATAACATAGAAATCCAGTTCTCCAAGTCCCCAACGCAACTCGGTCATCTTCCTCTTCTCATTCATTATCGTTTTTTTTTTTTTTTTTTTTGCTCTCCTCTTTTCTCTTCTTATCTTCTTTGCCTTCTTCGTCGTCTTCTTTGCCTTCTTCACTTTTATCTTTGCCGTTTACTTCTTCGTCTTCTTATTATTCTTCCTCTTCTTTATTTTCTTCTTCTTTTCTTCTTCTTCCTATTCTTCTTCTTCTTCTGTTTCCTCTTCTTCTTCTTCTTCTTCTTCTTCTTCTTCTTCTGCTGTTTCGTCTGCTTTTTTGGCTTTTTTTCGGTTTCTCTTCTTTTTCATCATCTTCTCCTTCTCCTTCTTTGGCTTCTTCTTCTTTCCTTTTTCTTTACTTCTTCTTCTGCTTCTTTCTCTTCTTCTCCGCTTTTTTTTTGTCACTTTCTAGTTCCTATTCTGCTTTTTCGTCTCATTTCTACGACACATCTTCCTCCTCCTCACACTCTTCCTCCTCGTTCTCATCCTCGTCTTTCTCTTTCTCCTCCTCTTCCTCCTCACCCTTTTCCTCCCTATACTTCTCCACGTCTTCCTCGTCCTCCTCATCCTCCTCTTCCTCCTCCTTCTCTTCCACCTCCTCCTCGTCGTCTTCCTCCTCCTCCTCCTCGTCGTCTTCTCCCTTCTCCTTCTCACCCTATTCTTCCTCACCCTTCACCTCCACGTCTTCCTCGGTCTCCTCCTCCTCTTTCTCCTCCTCCTCCTCCTCCTCCTCCTCCTCCTCCTCCTCCCTAGTTTGTCTGACAGGTCTCGCCCTTTTTCTCCCACGCTACTTCACCTCCACTCCAAACATAAACAGTCTACCTTCCCCTTCGGCCTCTGCCCGCACTTGCACGCTTTGTAACCTTCTTCCTCTTTTTTTGACTCTAAAAATAGACTGTTCACAGACCCTTCGCACTGCTCATTCATACGATCCCCTGAACCCCAACCCCCTACAACCCACGACCCGAAACACCGCTGGCATTCCCCTTTCCTTGCAAACATTAATATTCCTTTCCCCTCTTCCCTACTACTCTCCTCCCTTTCCTTATTCCCTCCCCTCTTCCCTCCCTCTTTTCCTCCCCTTTTCCTTCCTTCAGTCCTCTCTTCCCTCCCTTCTTCCTTCTTTCTCTCCTCCTCTCCTTTCCTCCTGCACCACTTCCCTCTCTCCTTTCTTCCCCTCTTCCCTCCTTCTCTCCTCTCTTCTTTCCTTTAATCCCCCTATTTTCTCCCTCCTTCCCTCCCCTCTTCCCTCTCACTCAATGACTCACTCAGTTACTCTCTCCTACTCGTCACCTCCTCCTCATTATCCTCCTCCTTCATATCCTTCTCCTCTTCGTTCTCCTCCTAGCTTTCCTCCACCTGCTCCCACCTCTGCTTCTTGTCCTCCTCCTCCTCTCATTTTCCCATCCTCCTCTTCAATACGTCTTCTCAACCTCATACTTACCCTCATCCTAAACCTCATTCTCATCCTCATCCTCAGGCTAATCCTCACACTCCTCCTCTTCCTCTTTTTCCTTCTCTTCATTTATCGCCCTTTTTTCTCCTCCTGGTACTCTACCCCATCCTTCTCCTGGGTTCCTCTTCATCCTCCTCTTCCTCTTCTCTCCCTTGTTGCTCGCCCTCCTCCGCCTCTCTTATTCCTCCTTCTCCTCCTCTTCTCCTCCCTCCTTTTCTTGCCCCCCTTCCTCACCCTCAATCCTCATCCTCATCCTGACCATACCTTTAGCATCTATTCTTCCCACTCTTCTTCTCCCTGCTCCACCACCTCATCATCTCCTCCTCCTCCTCTTCCTCCTCCTCTTCTTCCTCCTCTCCCTCTTACTCATTCTGTAATTATGTTTCTCCCCCCTCCTCCCCTCCTTATCCTTTTCCTCCCTCCCCATCTCAACCCCATCCTCCACCTCATCCTCGTCCTCCTTTTTCTTTTCTTATTTTTCTTCCTCGTTCTCCTCGTGCTCTTCCGTCTTATTCTCCTCCTTCTCTTCCTTTTCCTTCTCATTTTCATCCTTTTCATTCTCCTCATCTTTCTTTTCCTCATCCTTTCCTCTTCTTCCTTCACCTTCTCTTACTCCTCTTACTTTTCCTCCTTCCTCCCTCCCTCCTGCCTTTTCTTCCTTCTACTCTTCCTCCTCCACCACCTCCTCCTCCTCTTTCTTCTCGTCTTCCTTTTCCTCATCCTCCCCATTTTCTTCCTTTTCCTTCTCTTACTCCTCTCATTTTTCCTTCTACCTTCCCTCCTTCCTTCCTCTCCCTCCACCTGTTCATCAATTTGTTCTTTCTTCACTTTTCCACTATTATTCACCCTTTTGTTGTTCTTCCTTTCATCAGCCCAACCTCCCAACTCCCTTTGTTTGTTAGTCATGGTGCCGCCAAGCGAGTTTATTCGTCTTGGGGATACGCCGTCACTACGGTTATTCCCCCAGAGTATGCCTCGTTATGCCCCAGCAGTGGCAGTCCCTGGCATTAATGCTTCCCCCCCTAACCCTTTATTTTCCCACAATGTCCGAATTTCCATAAGACTGAAAATCACATGTCTATCAGGCTCGATTTCACCTTTACAGTCGTCCCAACGGCAGCGTCTCAGTCGATAGAAAAATATCAAGTTCAAATTTAGAATGGAAATGAAAAAAGTATTTATAGAAAAGAAGAGAAGATAAAGAAATAGGAGCCGCGTAGCTGCGGCCGAAGCCATATTATGCGTTTGAACTATTAGGGCTGGTCACATTCGCTGCTGGGGATTAGAGAGTAGTGCGGGATTTGAACCCACAACTAAGCGATTGCGAGACCAGCACGGTTCCCATTATGGCACCAATGTACATATGGCAATAAGTGTTGATATAGTTGGAACTCTGTCCGTAGACTTTTACGCTCGATTTGTAGGTTTGTGAGTTAGACCTGCGGTTGCGTATAAAGGGGAATAACCTTTCTTTGGTAATACGCCTTGGGGGAACCTCTTCTCCTCTCTCCCCCCTTACCCTCCCCCACACGCGCGCACACACACACACACATGCACACATACACACACAAAAGCCTCACCAGACCATCGTATATGACCATAGATTTTTTTTTTCATCACTCATACGTCCGAGAGCAATTTAGATATGCTTCATGAAGATCCCAGTTTGTAAATCCTTCGAAATGCTTTCAATCGTTTAAACGTTTTCTCTCTCACTTTCTACCGAAGGGTGAAGAATCCTAAAGTGAATGAACGATTCATAAATGCTTCACGAAGTGCCCTTTCTGTAAGCTTCGATTCGTAGGTATTATGTTTTCTACGACAAAACCAACATTAAGATGATTATTGTGCAGATTTCTCCTCAACTACGAAGTCATTGTATACATTGAATACACATACGATCTATTATATAACAACGCATGCACATACGGGGGTATTTTCATACAGACACACACACACACACACGTGCACACAAACATACACCCATACATCGGGTCATATATGAGCTTTGAGTTTTCATGCGGAAGGGTAATAACTTTCGATCACGATTTCAGAAATATGATCCAAGACAACCGTGAATCATATTTACATATGTGTGCATACATACACGTACATATATATATATATATATATATATATATATATGTGTGTGTGTGTGCGTGTGTACATGTATATATGTATACATATGTATATAATATGTGTGTATGTATATATATATGTATATATACATATAAATATATATATATATATATTATATATATATATATATATATATTATATATATATATATATATATATACATATCTAAGAATTGTTTCAGAAAAATGAGAGAGAAATGGGTGGGGAAGGACAAATGAAGATGTGTTGGGAATAGAGTTTATTACCCTAACGTTTCGACCAACTCGGCCTTCTTCCGAGGACATGTTGCATTACAATTAGACCACAGGTCTTATACTCGCAGTGAGAAGGAACCCGGCCAGCTGTGAGCGGATGTGTCAGGTCTTTTCTTTGGCTAATGATTTGATTATCAAAACACTTGCTGTTTTTGAAAGGCATTTAAATCCGTCTCTGTCATTGTTATTTTCCCTGGTGGCGATATGTGCCGC
>NC_134790.1:30115698-30128198 GCF_046742065.1 Oratosquilla oratoria
ACTGTTTTTCCCTAAGATTATTTGTACTTCTGTAACTGTTTTTCCCTATTAAGTAAAATCACTGATGGCATTACATTGGAACTAATCATCCACTCATTACATCAGTAATAAATGCCTTCGATTTTCTATTTCTTTATCCTTCATTTTCCTCAGGCCATTTACGTCATATGCAAACAAGTTGTTGTATTTTGTCGTTCTTTCCTGTTCTTTACAAAAAAAAAAAAAAGTGCAAATACTATCCCTTGAGGAACTTCACTCGTTACTGACCTCAACTACCGCTCTTATGGATTACTCTTTCAGGATATCGTTCACTCATTCAGGAGGCTTCCTTTCAGTCCTCCAGTTCTTCAGTACAATTTTCACAGTCATCGTTGTGTGGTACCATGGTATATACTTCTTCTAAATCTAGGTACACATAGTCTACCTATTCATCCTTCTCACCTACAGCGTATATGTACATGTACTTTCTGTATGTATGTCTATGTATATGTGTGTATGTGTATCTGTGTTTGATATATTTGCACTTACACTTATATGTATGCAAGCATGTTATTTGTATATGTTTGTGCACTTACAAAGAATCCAGTGAAAGGCATTTACATGCGATGAGCCTGCTGGACGGTAATAAGATGACATTCTCTAAGGATGCAATCCCCAAAAGACAAACATTCAGTCTTCATTCTTTGAACTAGATCCAAGATCTCTTTCTATCACTTTTCAATTTCTGTCACTTTTCAATTTCACATTAGAATAACTGACAGCCACCTAGCTTCTTCACTTATTACATAAAATCGACTACGTACATACATTTGTCTAAAGGTTCATCCCTGAGGTGTATGTATGTATGCATGCATGTACTGTACATATGTATCCATGCATGTATGTGTGTATATATATATATATATATATGGCTATATATAATATATATATATATATATATATATATATATATATATATATATATATATATATATGTGTGTGTGTGTGTGTGTGTGTGTGTGTGTGTGCTGGAGAAACCACCAGTAAAGATAAACTAACAGAGCTGAGAGCTTTCATATTGTTACATTTTCGGTACTACCACTGAAATGTAAATACACGAAAGCGCTCTGGTTCGTTTGTTTATCTTTCGTGGTGGTTACTCCCGCATTTGTGAACACACATTTAATGTTTTTATTGCACACACACACACGCACACACACACACACGCACACAAGTTAGATGAGAAAGTGGTGTGTGCAAAAACAATACATCAATTTAAAAATAGTTTAGATAAAATGAGATATGAAGACGGGACACCACGAGCATAGCTCCCCTTCCCGTAAAATACAACTAGGTAAATACACACACACACACACACACACACACACACACACACACACACACACACACACACACACACACACACACACGCACACATATATATATATGTATGTATGTATGTATGTATATACTTGTAATGAGAAAAGATATAATATTGTTAGGCATAACTTTTCAAAGTGGGATACCCTTTTACCGTCATTGCTATTGCTTATTCATGTACCAGGGCGTCCGTCCTCTTAGGCCTTTTAAAGCAAGGACCTTGGTAATATATCCCATTCCTCATGTATCAAAAATAAACAAACAAATAAGTAAATAATGTAAAATGCTCATGCCTGTATGATCATGTTGCATTGACGATATTGTGACGGGCCTTTGAAAATTGGCTGAATGGCTATTTGGGTCATCTTGTGTATGCCTCTTAGGCCCTTGTTGCTCTCAAGCCATGAATAGATCGAATCGAAGAACGTGATCGATTCACTTCCACAAAAGATCTCCGAACACGTGGGATGTACGGTGACGTGACCGAACGTCCTTTACGCAGAAGACAAAGTTATCTTCCAATTACGTACAGAGAAGATTATGTGCCAATTGAATTATGGCCCCTTTCCTTGCTTTAATATAATTGTCCGAATCTGTCTTGAGCCCCGTTGTGTGTGTTGTAAAGTCCAGGTTGTAGTGAATGTACATGTTGGGATAATTGCATGTCCATGAGAGAGAGAGAGAGAGAGAGAGAGAGTGTCTGTGTAATTCACCACGGTCTTGGAGCACTTACTGGACCTATGATCGACAATTATTTCCCTTCCGGATGAGAGCTCAGAGCTCATATGTGGCCCGAATCTGTGTGTGTGTGTGTGTGTGTGTGTGTGTGTATGCGTGTTTATCTGATTGTAGTAAACAGGAAAGGAAATATTAACATGAAAATCCATTTTTATCCACACCTATAAGAAATAGCTTTGAAACTACTTACGAGCTTGGGCTATACTAACTTTTAACCTATTTCACGTGTTAATGTAACTATAAAGAAGGACACTTCATTAAACCTTACGATATTTATATTTATTTTTTAATTTGTTTCCATAACCACGTGACTTTTGTACCAGACCATGAGATCGATCTCTGTCTATTCCCTTTAATGCCCTGAACACATCTATTAAATCGCTTTTTACTCTTCTTTCTTCCAGTGACGATAGGTCCATTGCTTTCTGTTTCTCCTCGTACCTTTTGTTTGCAAGGCTAAGAACCCATTTGGTCACTGATGTTTCTGTTCTCTTAATCTTGTTTATATTCTTGTGGACAGTACAAGACTACTGCGTATTCCAATTTAAGATGGATCAGACATTCTCCTGTTTTGTTTTTTCAGTGTGCGTATTTGTATGTGTGTCTGTCTGTGTGTGTGTATAAGTGCGCATGTGTGATTCACTAGCGCCTTGGATTACGTGCAGGACACGTGACCGATAGCTATTGCTTTTACGGCTGAGAGTTTCATAGTTAAAATGGACCGATCTACGTTCCGTGTACATACATAGACGATGGCTTCAGTTAGCTTTCATGAAGTTGTAGCTGAATGAAAGCGATCATTCACAATAGAAGATCCACTTGCAACAATCCTCCCAACCCAGCATTCTTTATTATCATACAATACACACTCGCTATCTTCTCTCTCTCTCTCTCTCTCTCTCTCTCTCTCTCTCTCTCTCTCTCTCTCTCTGTGTGTGTGTGTGCGTGTGTGTGTGTGTGTGTGTGTGTGTGTGTGTGCGTGCGTGTCTCTTACCCTTCGGTAATCATACTTTATTTGAAATTCATGTGTGGTTTCAAATTGTATGTATTTACCTAATTTCAGTTCACAGGAAATGAATAATCCTTGTGGAGTCCTGCCTCATACTCTCCAAATTCATGTATGGTTTAGACTTGTTTGTGTGTGTGTGTGTGTGTGTGTGTGTGTGTGTGTCTGTATCTGTGTGTCTGTGTATGACCGTCTCTCTGACTTTCTGTTCATTTGGTTGTTTGTCTTAGAGACAGTCTCTGTAGCTAAGGGTGAGTTTTGTCAGATGAATTAGGCCAGGTGTGCGTCTGGTAAACGAAGGTTCTTCTGACACGGGAAGTCCATCTGCCGCTGTTTACCTGCTTAGCGCCACTTCACCTCCTTTCATTCCACCTCCTCTGAGTCTCTCTCTCTCTCTCTCTCTCTCTCTCTCTCTCTCTCTCTCTCTCTCTCTCTCTCTCTCTCTCTCTCTCTCTCTCTCTCTCTCTCTCTCTCTCTCTCTCTCTCTCTCTCTCTCTCTCTCTCTCTCTCTCTCTCTCTCTCTCTCTCTCTCTCTCTCTCTCTCTCTCTCTCTCTCTCTCTCTCTCTCTCTCTCTCTCTCTCTCTCTCTCTCTCTCTCTCTCTCTCTCTCTCTCTCTCTCTCTCTCTCTCTCCCCCTCCCTCCCCCTCCCCTTTCTCTCTCTCCTTCTGTTTCTCAAGATTTTTTTTCTTTATGTCTTCTCTATTTTACGATGTATTCATCTTTGCTTTTTCCCATTGAAGTCATTTATACTTTTTTAAGATAGTGGAACTGAGAATCCTTATGGTATTTCTATTTTGATTTCCAGTGTAAAACTATCTTAATGATTAAGATGAAATTTATTTTATACCATATATTTTTTACAGGATATATAATCAGTATATTGTGACCTGTACATTTAGAATTCATACAACCATTAAACATTCTTATATACCATAAATATTTTTACAATGACGTATACATTTGGAATACATATAAATATTAAACATTCTCATATAAAAGTTTAAAGTTATGTCAACTATAAAAGGAAATGCGAGAAAAAATGGAAATGTAGAATGACGAAGCTAGTGTAAGATGTGAAAATTGTTTCTGGAAAGCCAAATTGAATAACAAAATTATCCTTTTGAAATGTTACTTGTTCCAAGGCGGAGTAGGACAGCTGACCAACTCTTCAGCATAATGTTGCAAAGAAGTTCATACAAGCCTGAGCGGAAACTGAGACGCAGTCAACTCAGGCGACATAGGAGACACAGCAAAGGCAGACTTCCTGTTGCTAGATTGAAGTATAGTTTGAACTTCTCTCTCACTTGAATTGCTGAAGTAGTACATCGAGAAGCATTTCAATTGAGAGAAGCTCTAAATGTAATTAATTTAAGCAACAGGAAGTCTGCCTTTGCCCTGTGTTGCGTCGCCTGTGTGGCCCGCGTCTCAGTTTGAGCT
The DNA here is from genome assembly GCF_046742065.1 of Oratosquilla oratoria. Classification (NCBI taxonomy): domain Eukaryota; kingdom Metazoa; phylum Arthropoda; class Malacostraca; order Stomatopoda; family Squillidae; genus Oratosquilla; species Oratosquilla oratoria. The sequence goes on from NC_134790.1 coordinate 30,120,240, forward strand.
CAGGTTTAGTGGGGAGAAAGTGTCCTATTGCACGAAGGAAGCCAGGACCAGGTGGACAAGATAGGCATCCAAGGGAGAGCCATTTGTCATAGACAGGAAATAGTATTCAGGTTTCTTTAGGCCCTTTTCACACTAGCGATTTCAACCAAGGCGGCTCAATTACAATGTAAGTTTTTGGAGGCGTTCACATACAACCAAGCAGTTTTTCCTTGTCCATGCTGTAACGCTCGCGGTTTCCGCGCGGTTCAAACCGCTAGCATTAATAGAGTCCTTTACTATCAAGGATGAGACTGTTATCTAGAAGAAGCTTCACGGCCGTCCTGATGAAATTGTCAACACTGTTTTGTCGAGACAAGCAATGACGGCTGAAGATGGCGATGATCTTACGCCAGGAGACGCTGAGTAGCTGCTGCCGGACTACTGAGGCAGGTCTCAATTACTTCTGGGAATCTGAGAGAAGTGCAGGATTCGAACCAGCATGCTTCCTATTATGCCAGCACACATCTGAATGAGGCGAACAGCGCCTCTCCCACATCTACTCGACAGTGTAGCTGTTTAGTGGATACCGTGTTGAACTCGCGAGTAGATGGTTGTGACTTCGATTTTCCGGAATCCGCTGCGCGTTTCTTGCTTCGGTTCCCGACAACTATGACCAGGCGGGGAGGTGACCCAAACATCGGCCTAAAAAAAGAATAATAATAAATAAATAAATAAATAAAATGCTTGCCGTAACTGACAGGGTTTGCCCAAAGATAATTCTACCGGATGTTCATCATCAACGAGGTTCCTGGATTTCTACAAACACACACCTCCTCAACCACCACAACTTCCACAACCACCACACAAGCACTACCACGTCCACCACCACCTCACCCATCACAAACACAACCACCACCTCAACCACAACCACTGTCAGCCCAACCAGTACCACCTCAACCATAACCACCACCACCACCTCGACCACAAGCACCACAGCAATAGCAACCGCCTCCTGCACAACCACCACAACAACCACTACCTCAACCACCACCAATGACGACTGCCCCCCCTTGACTCATTCCCTTTGTTCAAGAGGACAAACGATGTGAGTGAACCAAAAGTTCGCCTCTTCTGTGCCCTTTGACAAAATACGGAATGGAAACTCCTTTGTGCAGACACGGACACCGATCGGAAGCTTTTCATATGTAATTTGTGACAGAAATCACTTCTAGTCTCACACGCAAATCTCTTCCTCTATATAATCAACCGATTCACGGGTCATAACCAAAGTATTTGCCATTTTTATTCGGCCACAGCCATCTTTATTTAGTTACCGCGCTTCCCCCATTGATGGTGATAACTTTAACGTTATAACTTTTTGAAAAGAGGATTAGAGTCTATCTCCTGTCTGTGTTGGTATTCCATTGGATAGAACACGTCTTGCTTTCCATCTACACAGTGACTTAGTGTAGTTTTTAATTCTACTGGAAAGCATTCCCAATACGCCACCGATACTGTACACTTTGGATGTGTATACAATGGATACAAGTATGTTTATCTATATGTGTGATGTGTATATTATATACACGTGTGTGTGTGTGTGTGTGTGTGTGTGTGTATGCGTGTGTACGCATACGCTCATGCATCTACACCAGAAATCCAGACAAGATTTTCAGGGAAATCGCTCGCCATTATTAAATATTTGAGATTGAATATCGCAAAGGAGTCCTGCAAGCGAACCACACGACATAATCAACTTAGATTACCAAAGAGCCTTTGACACGATCCTTCTCATGGAAGATGGCCGGATTGGTTTGCGAGATCAATTTTAACGAGTATAGTAGAAAGTAGAGAGGAAGTCATGGATGAGTTCAACAGAGTATGATAAGGTCAAAGGTTGTTTTTCCTCCTGGTGTGAAACCTCGCTGCTTAAGTGAGATTTGCCTGGTGTACAATTTCAATGATCAGGCAATTGAAACCCCCACATACAACAAGCTCTGCACCTGGAAATTTCACTCGTAAGTTGTTGGTAGTCTCAATGTTGTAATTAAAGGAGCAGTTAGGGCACTTGGAAGGTCAGAAATTGCTGTCAACTGCCATATAAAAGGGTAGACTTAAAACTGTGCGAGGTCTTTTGATGGTGGAATAAGAATCTACTTAGTACGCACGCGGCTATTGGTTGTTTAAATAATTGATTGATTAATTAGGGTGATGTGTAGTACATTGAACAACTTGATATTATGTTAGCCAGATGTTTATGAAGCAATAAATTACTATTATTATTATTGTTATCAATATTACAGTCATCATCACCATCATCATCATCATCATCATCATCATCATCATCATCATCATCATCATCATCATCATCATCATCATCATCATCATCATCATCATCATCATCATCATCATCATCATCATCATCATCATCATCATCATCATCATCATCATCATCATCATCATCAATATTATTTCATTTGTGTATACCAGAGAACGAGTTCATGATATCTAAGCACCAATGTCAGATCTCCTAATTGCATTCACTTTATAAAAGATAAGAATTATACTCGTGGGTTTCCGTCTCTGTGCTGCATGGACACAGTAGCATACTCCTTTTTTTTTTTTTTTCTTATTTTCTTCTTTCGTCATTCACAGAATACAATACCAGTGTCGTATTCGTTAACCTTTCAAAGGCTTTTACTATTGGATATATTTTTATTTTATTCTGCTTTTTTTTTTTTTTTTTTAAATCTTTATTTAGTGACACATTATCCATTACCAACACGACCGAGTCTTTTCCCTTCCTTTGCTTTTGCAACTGATTCATTCGTCAATTTATGATTCATTAATAGCTTTTTCTCATTTCCCCCCATTTCTAATATGTTACACTTCCTTTTACATTGAAATTCAGTTTCCACTCCAGAGTCCATCCATATAGCTTATCAAGAGCTTTCTGTCTTTTTTTTTTTCTCAATTCTTTTCATCCCTCACCATCCTCATGATTTTGCCTGAATTAGCAAATAGATTGTTGGAATTCTTTGTTCCACCCAGCATTTCATTTACATAGGTCACGAATATTACTGGTTTCAATACTAATTCACATGGGATTCCACTGTGTGTGTGTGCGTGCGCGTGTGTGCGTGTGTGTGCGTGTGTGTGTGCGTGCGTGTGTGTGTGTGTGTGTGCGTGTGTCTGTCTGAATATGTGTTTGCGAAATAGAGGGAAAGAAGGAAAGTGAGAGAAATAGACAGAAAGCGATTGAAAGAGACTAGTGTGTGTGTGTGTGTGTGTGTGTGTGTGTGTGTGTGTGTGTGTGAGAGAGAGAGAGAGAGAGAGAGAGAGAGAGAGAGGCCATGCGGGAAGTCTCAAATGTGTTGGAGTTTGCAGAATCCTCGTTCCATTGGATGGCAGACACCTGAAGCTCCCCTTCATCGAACGTTTCTTCTTTCTCTCCACCTGTTGCGGACGCAGTTCACACACTCCAAGCTGTTGCTCCTATCTCGTCCCTCTTCCTCCTCCTCCTCCTCCTCCTCCTCCTCCTCCTCCTCCTCCTCTTCGTCCCCCTCCTCCTACTCCTCCTCCTTCTCCTCCTCCTCCTCCTTCTCATCCTCCCCTCCCCCTGCTCTTCGTCCTCCATTTCCTTCCTCCTCCATTTCCTTGTTCCTCCTCCTGCTCTTCGTCCTCCACTTCCTTATTCCTCCTTCTACGCAACTCTTCGTCCTCCATTTCCTTTCTCCTCTTCGTCCTCCACTTTCTCTCTCCTTTTCTTCCTTCTCCTCCTCCTCCTCCTCCTCCATCTCCTCCTCCTCCTCCTTGTATCTTCGTCCTCCACTTCCTTTCTTCTCCTACATCTACTCATCCTCATCCCTCTACTCTTTGTCCTCCACTTCCACGTGTTTCTCCTCCTCCTTACTCCTCCTCCTCGATTTCCTTTCTCTTCTCCTCCTCATCCCTCTACTCTTCGTCCTCCACTTTCTTGTCCTTCTCCTCCTCCCCTCGTCTTCCACTCCCTTTCTTCTCCTCCTCTTCCTACTCTTCTTCTTCCACTTCTTTTCTTCTCCTCCTCCTCCTCATACTCATCTTCCTTCACTCCCTCCTCCTGCTCCTATTTTTCGGCGTTCATTCCCTCCTCCTCCTTCGCTTTTTTTCTATCTCCTTTTTCTCCATCTCACCCTCTTCTCGCCTTCTTCCTCTTTCTTCTCTTCTACCTCTTCTCCCTTTTCTATTATTCTTCCTTCGCCTCCTCTTCACCTTCCTCCCCTTTCTTCTCCACCATCTCCTCCACATCCTGCTGTTCTTTTTTTTTTCTCCTCTTTTACAAAGGATTACAAAGGCAAAGCATGCCGACAGGAGACCTTTTGATCCATATCTAGGTCGGATGCAAAAAAAAAGAAAAAAAAAAAAAAAAAAAAAATCATATTAATAATAAATTAAAACTATAACAATGTAAATAACAATTAAAATACATAAATAAATGCATTGGTATAGTTGAATAACAAACAAACAGGTAAATAGTAAATGATAATAAATGAAAATAAATGAAAATCAGACAGACAAATTATAACAAAACAAAAACAAATAATATAACATAAATTATAATAATTACAGCATCTTACTTAGGTATTTATCTAAATGATTCTTAAAGCTTCGAACTGAACTACATTGCACTACCTGTGCAGGAAGTTTATTCCATTCATTAACTACACGGTTGGCAAAGTTGTTTCTACCTACTTCCAAATTGAATCTATTTCCGGACAGTTTGAGACCATTGTTTCTTGTCTGATTCTCATTCAATGTGAAAATTTGGTCACTTTTGATGTTGTCAATTCCCTTTAAGATCTTAAAGACCTGTATCAAGTCACCTCTGAGTCTACGCTTTTTTAGGGAAAACAGATTCATGTGCTTAAGTCGATTTTCGTATGATTTATTTTTGATATTTGGAATCAGTTTTGTGGCTCGCCGTTGTACTTTTTCCAGTCTGTCAATGTCTTTAATGAGATTCGGTGACCATACGGAAACAGCATATTCCAAATGTGGACGAACTAACGATTTATATAGCTTGTTAATGAGTGATGGACTTTTGAAATCAAAAGATCGCGCAATTAATCCCAGAATCTTATTTGCTTTCTCAGAGGCTGAAATACACTGCTTGGATGATTTGAGGTCGTTACTGATAATTACGCCGAGATCTTTTTCACTATCCACTTTTGTTAACGAATTTCCAAATAACTTGTAATCGTACTTGCTGTTATTTTTACCTATGTGCATTACCTTGCATTTACTTGTGTTAAATTTCATTAGCCACTTTTCAGACCATTGCTTTAATTTATCTAAATCTTCTTGAATATCTAATTGGTTTGAGTGATCATTTGCCACTCCGCACAGTTTTGTATCATCAGCAAATTTGGAAACAGCAGATTTTAGTCCATGGTCTATATCATTTATATATACTATGAATAGAAGTGGCCCAAGAACGGAACCCTGAGGAACTCCACTTGCAACACTTTTCCATCCAGAAGTTTTTCCATTTAAAACAACTCTCTGTTTTCGACCTTTCAACCAATTACTAGTCCAACCTAATAGGCTACCACTTATTCCATGCAAAGCTAATTTAGTAAGAAGTCTTTCGTGTGGGACGGTATCAAAAGCTTTTGCAAAGTCTAGATATATTAAATCTATATTGTTTCTTTTGTCAAAATTCGAGACAACTGTGTTGTAGAATTCGAGTAAGTTAGTCACGCAAGAACGTTTCCGTCTGAAACCATGTTGGCTATCATTTATCAAACGGTTACTTTCTAAATGATATTCGATAGCATCTCTGATGATAGTTTCCATTATTTTTCCTACGATCGAAGTCAAACTAATAGGCCTATAGTTATTTGGTTTCTTTTTGTCACCTTTTTTGAATATGGGAGTAACGTTAGCTAGCTTCCATTCTCTTGGGACATCTCCGGATATGATGGATTTCTTGAAAATAATTTCTAATGGAACAACAATCTCATTTTTCATTTCCTTTAAGATTCTTGGATTCTCCCTCCCCATCTACTTCTTCCTTCATCTCTCCTTTTTCGTTGCCTCTACCCTTTCCCCTCCAACTTCACTTTCTCCACTTCTTATTCTTCCAACCCACATCTATTCCATTACCCCCTCCGTGCGCGCCTCTCCTCCTCCTTCTCCTCCTCCCCCTCCTCCTCCCCCTCCTCTCCCCCTCCTCCTCCCCCTCCTTCCCCTCTTCCTCCCCCTCCTCCTCCCCCCTCCTCTCCCTCCTCCTCTCCCTCCTCCTCCCCCTCCTTCCTCTCCTCCCCCCTCCTCTCCCTCCTCCTCCCCCTCCTCCTCCTCCTCCTCCTCCTCCTCCCCCTCCTCCTCCTCCTCCTCATTCTGTCTTTAATGTATGGGCCCTTTCTCCTCAACGTGACCTTGTCATCCTTCTCCTCCTCCTCCACCTTCATTTTCCCCTCCACCTCCTCCTCCTCCTCCTCCTCCACTTCCTTTACTTTTCCCCCCTCCTCCTCCTGTCCTCTTTCCTTGTCCCTGTCTTTAAGGTATAGCTCCTCTCGTCCTCATCGTGAACTTGGTATCCTCCTTTTTCCCCTCTTCCTTCTCTTCCTCCTCCTCCTTCTTCTCCTTTACCCACTACTTTTCTTCCTCTTCTCCTCCTCCTCTTACTCCTTTTCCTCCTCCTCCTCCTCCTCCTCCTCCTCCTCCTCCTCCTCAATATGACCCCCAGAGTCACTCCCTCTGGCTCCTTCGCCAAGGTCATAGGTTCACCTCCACAAGTAACCACACGTAGTCACCCGTTACAGGGTTGTTACCGTATGCAGTAAGGGCTTAGTCATGATATTTCAGGTATCTTAAATAATGATGACTTTCTCCAGGCGTCATCACACTGGGGTATTTTTCCTCCGATTGTTGAAGCAGATTTCCGACCCGCAGCTTTCGGGAAGGAATCTGATATGACATTGTATGTAAATTGTTGAGAAAACAAAATAGTTTGCCACAGTGATTTTACTGGGGGGAAAAGTTTTTAAAGTGGGTGGTACCGTCGATGAATCGGAGGTCGGAGGAAAAATAGCCCAGTGCGATAACCCTTCTAGGTTGATAGTAAAGATTTATGCACCGGATCTGTGGTTCATACTGAAAGCAAGTAATGGCCATTTTTTGTCAATGATGAAAATATTATCATAATCGTGCGTGCCTTTAAGTTATCTTTACTTTAGAGGCCTAGACTCTTAGTAAGCATTGATAGCCCATCCACCACAGGACCTCCGGCCTGCCTCGTGGGTATCGGAGCAGTATCTGCCGCTTAAGGTATGCTTTGTGTGATTATTAGCCTACCACAGCCAGTTGCGGGTGACGCGCATCCTACCTGACATCCTATTAGGTTTGTAGGTTCGATGAAAGTGACCAGCCTCTTACTTTGCAGCTCGAACCAAAACGGCCACATTCAAATCAATTTTTAAAATCAAGGAATTAGTGCTCTAGAAAGTTTGATGATCATCATTGAGCCATGAACGATCATCGTTTGGGGTGATGTACATAATCGCACCGAGCAAAACGTACCTGTCACGGTAACTTAATCAAGCTTGGATGGAATATTTAGTCACCCGAAGGTAATTAATTACCTGAAATAAACAAATTGGCAGTAGCCAGAGTAAAGATACAAGGACGTCTTAGTATGGAAAAGGATTATATAATTTTATTTATGTATTTATTTATGCATTTATTTGATACATTTATTTGATTATTTATTTGTTTGTTAACTTTGTTTATTCATTTGATGATTTATTGATTTTGTTTGTTATTTAATTTTTATAACAGTTTAATGTAACTTCATCTTACCAAATATCCAATTAAACAAATTGGTCTTGTCCCGATTCCCAGTGACTTTTTGTCACCGTTGTGAACAGAAGATGTGACAACTCGTCGTGATGTGTATATATTGTCATTTTTCCTAAACATTAATTCCATACTTCAGTTGTT
>NC_134790.1:30138198-30158198 GCF_046742065.1 Oratosquilla oratoria
GAACAAGGACAGTTTGGATATGGGTAGCGGCCAATTACCCCCTGGGGGGCGGAAGGTCATTGTCAATTAGCTTATGATGGTGGGGCGACATCAGGTCACAGTCGCCAGGGTCACATAGTGTCGATGGGTTACAATTTACCTGATATCATCTTACTAATTTCTTGACAAATAAAATTATCAAGTTTGTATAAGCCTTTATGAAGGTTGGTATTTTGATTACTGGTGGTATGAATCAAACTACACTCTATTAAATTTCTTGCTATTATGTTGTTGGTATAATAGATTGGCTGAGCATTATCCCAATCAACTGGATGATTATTTAATTCAATATGTTTGAAAATACCACTCGAATTATTGCCATCCCTAACATTTTTCTTATGTTGTTCAATTCTAATGTTTAAGGGTTTGGCAGTTTGACCTATGTAAAATTGATTACACATTTTGCAAGGAATTTTATAAATGCATCCTTTTTTTATTTCATTAAGACTCATAAATGTAACAACCCCGCTAGACCTATTGTTTCGTCAATTGGTTCTGCTTCTTACAAGCTTTCCAAATGGCTAGTTACTATACTTAGCCTTATAGTAGGTACAATCTCTTCTTCTCATGTTACAAACACTTCTGATTTAATAGACAAACTCCATAATATTAAACCAAATTATAAGTTTACATTGGTTAGTTTTGATATAGTCAGTTTATTCACAAAAGTTCCCATAAATGATTTATTATTTTACCTTCAAGATGAACTTAATAAACATGTTCTTCCATTGCCATCTTCTACTTTGAACTAATTAAGTTATGTGTTAAAGCTTGTAAATTTCAATTTAATGGTAATTTCTATTCCCAAAAATTCGGCATGAGTATGGGAAACCCTTTATCCCCAGTTTTAAGTAATTTATACATGGAATTTTTCGAAACTAAAATACTACACAAAATCTTCCCCCGTAACATCCCTTGGCTTAGGTATATTGATGACATTTTATGTCTTTGGCCAGAAGATAAAAATATCCATGATTTTTTAACTAAATTGAATACCCTTGTTGATTCTATTAAATTTACTTTAGAAATTGAGAAAAATTGTACCTTACCTTTCTTAGATTGCACTATCCTACGTCATGACAATAGCCTTAAATTTAAAGTATATCGTAAACCAACCAATGTAAGTTCATATATCCATTATTATTATTCTCATCCAAATAATATTAATCGTACAGTCTTTGCTTCCATGTTTTTAAGAGCTTTTCGTATTTGTAGTCCTGAATTTATTGATGAAGAAATCAGAAATGTTTTTAACATTGGGCTAGAATTAAGATACCCTAAGCAATTCCTTGATATTGCTTACAATTTTGCAAGGAAATCATTTTTAACTCCTCAACCCAAATCACCTTTCAATTATCATAATGTTTTAATTTTACCATTTCAAGAAAATTTGTTAAGTATCACAGAGTTATTAAAAAGATTTAACGTAAAGGTAGTTTTTAAAAATGATAGTACAGTAAAACATAAACTCATCAACAATAGTATTGAAATTAAAAAAGGATGCATTTATAAAATTCCTTGCAAAATGTGTAATCAATTTTACATAGGTCAAACTGCCAAACCCTTAAACATTAGAATTGAACAACATAAGAAAAATGTTAGGGATGGCAATAATTCGAGTGGTATTTTCAAACATATTGAATTAAATAATCATCCAGTTGATTGGGATAATGCTCAGCCAATCTATTATACCAACAACATAATAGCAAGAAATTTAATAGAGTGTAGTTTGATTCATACCACCAGTAATCAAAATACCAACCTTCATAAAGGCTTATACAAACTTGATAATTTTATTTGTCAAGAAATTAGTAAGATGATATCAGGTAAATTGTAACCCATCGACACTATGTGACCCTGGCGACTGTGACCTGATGTCGCCCCACCATCATAAGCTAATTGACAATGACCTTCCGCCCCCCAGGGGGTAATTGGCCGCTACCCATATCCAAACTGTCCTTGTTCCTTTGTTACGTGTATATATTATGTATGCATTTCTATTACTTTGTACTTGTTGCACTGAAGATGTAATATACGAAAGCGCTCTGCTTCGTTAGTTTCCTTTTTCCAAGTGGTCTACTTTGCATAAGTGAACACACGTACCCGTGTTCTTATTAGCATATAAATATATATGTATATATATATATATATATATATACATATATATATATATATATATATATATATATATATATATGCTATGCAGTTATCTTTGGGTTCAGAGGATTATTACCTAGTTAAGTGTGGTGACATGATTTGTTCATTTTACTCTGTTTAATCCCAAACCATTACATTCATTTTGTGTTCAGCCTTTGTAATGAAGCAGTCAAAACTACATCTGGCAACATTTTCATCCCAGTGAGCCTCTTTCATCGATCTCTCAGCTTTTCACAAGACTGTTTAACTCACCTGAGGGGAGTAACCCTGAAGCAAACGGGTTAAGTTAATCGTGAAGGTTTACTTAAACTTTGGACCTGAGTGTGGTGTAGTGAGTGCGATCACATATACGCCAATAGACCTTGTCCTGTGACGTCATCGTTTCCATGGCAACAGGAGTAGCGCGGCAGTCCACCTGGGCCAAGGAGTGGGGAGCTGCATGAGCTAAATGTACAGCCAAGCCTAAAAGATTTATTATTGTTGTTATTATCATTATTGTTGTTACTGTTATTATTATTATTATTATTATTATTGTTATTATTATTGTTGTTGTTGTTGATGACAAAGATAAATTATAATGAGAAAGGTAAAAATATATGCCAGTTGACAGAAATTGATATATGTAAGTAATTTAAAGACAAGGGCTGATTGGAGTTTTAAGAGGTGACTGTAATTAGATTCAACGCTTTAACTGTTGGGCAGTGTTTACCAGCTGAATAAAATTATCTGAATTGTCAGGCAAAAACTAGAATCGAACATGCATTTTTCTCTCAGTGAATGAGTTAATCATGATAATTTCTAATCCTTTTGTCTAAAGGAAGTTTTCTAACCTGAAAAAGAAAGAAGTTATCTTTCACAGTGAAAGGATTGAAGCAGCCTGAAGAAATTGTAGACCATTTTTGATGTTACTGTCGTTGTTTTTTTCTGAATACTTTTTATAAGGTCCATTTTTATTCAATTTTCTTTGCATGTATTTTTTCTGAATATTTTTGTTTTAGTGTCCATTTTAACGAGATTATGCTGATGTATAATTAGTCAGAACTCTACTTACATACCTCCACTTACAAGCTTCTAAAGAATGTTGTTTGTATTTATGTATGTATATATATATATATATATATATATATATATATATATATATATATAATACTGTACAATTCGATCGCAACGCTTACAGTGTCTAGCAGACCTGTAGAGCGCAGAAGAATACGATAGAACTGGAAGAATTCGTGAGGAACATTCTGAAGAGAACAGAAACCTTATGGAGGATGACCCTAGGGTCTCAGGCATGAAGAGACTTCTCAGAACTCAAAGACTTGATGGTCCCCTCAGACCCATTACAAAAGGTATGAGAAGCGCTAAGAATAGCCTGGTAAAATACCTGGTAATGTTCTTATCCCCTTTGCAGTTGTATTCAACCGGAGGGTTTGAGGCTCACTAGGAATCTGTAGGAACTCACAAAGTGATCCACGTAAAAATTTACCCGCTATTAGTAGACGCTAGACGATTTTATTCAGTAGTGAATGATTCTCCAGGTGGTCGAGAAATACAAAAAACAAAAAACAAAAAAAACAAAAACACCAGGCGTAGGAATTCAGGGGATTAATTCAAAAGACTTGGTGTCAAATTCCAAATAAAATTTGATACTGTGGCTTTGTTTGCAAACGCTCCAACAGTGCCATTAACAGTGTAAAATAAATAATGCAATTTAACATGAATGTTTACCAGTGAACAAGAAAGAAAGGAAGGTCTTCTAATGGGGTCTCCATTGAGTGTAGTAACAACTTCATTATGTACGAAGAAATTGGGTAGTGAGATAAAATATAACTAATACATGTGATCCTAAATGGTCCCATTTCGTGGACAATTTTATTTTCATTACCCACAAGAACATGGATGTAGCCAACTAGATAAGCTTCAAAAGATATCAAGATTCAGATATAGACTGATAATCAAATATGCTACCCTTCGTAGACACAACGATCAATGTAAGATTTAGTGTCAACAGGAAATCTACAGCTAGGAGCGGTTTCACCTCAGTTCGCACAATGAATTTGCAGATAAGATTTCTTAGGAGCCGAAGTTCATTACATTACGGAAATATTTAGAAATTTGGATCACCCGGAGAACATGTTTGCAAACTTGTTGAGCAGGTTTTCGCATCTGAGACAGAAGAAGAATTATATATATGGTATATGCTGGTTCCCAACTTCAACTTTACGCTTATTTTGAACAAAATACAATGACCAATGCCCCTCATCGTGGTAAGCGACATTGAAAAGAAAATTAGACAATTAATGAGGCCAAGGACAATGTATAAACATACATATTCCTAAAGGCCACATCCTTCTTATAAGGGAGGTTGGTCACCCCACATCAAGCCCACATCCATCTGACACCAATTTGTTTTCTGTTTTAACTTGCTCTTCGTGGATAGAGGTTCATCACTGCCGCTCACTCCCGTTCACTTACAGGGTCAGAAGCGACGCAGCGAGGACCACTTTAGGGAAAAATAATCTTAGTGTCAAAAATAGAACAGACGAGCTCATGCAGTCAAGGGGTCGCACCCAGGCTGAAAGATCGAGATCCCTTTGAATTGTATAAAACCGCCTAACCTTTGCTAGAATAGAATATTAAAAATATGTCGCAGTGTTAGAAGGAATGTCCCAGGATCAGTTATGTACACGTAAGGCGGAGACACACAGTTGTACATATTACTTGGTTTGGAGGTTTTCCTTCGATAAATGAGATTGCATGGCTGATACCAAAATAACAGAGATCTCACACTATAGTGATAATTCATCTACTTGATATCATCTTACTTTATTTCATTTTTCTTGTTCTTAAATTTAATTTTTTTTGTTTTACTTATTTATTTATTTATTTATTTATTATTTATTTAGCTTATCCAAATGGAGTCTCCAAAACTTGAACTACTCGTGTACTTTTCCGTGAAGAAAAAAGATTGATTAAATGTTTTTATCAGAGGAGTTGCATCGCAATTGCGGTCTCTGCTTTGCAACACATCGATTGCATCATCCTTATTGCCAGGTTGACTGACCTTTGCTTACCACTTAACAGGTTTATCAACATTGCACGTCCACGATGCAACACCAATTAACCACTCAATATCCATCCCTTAGATACCATCATCCTCCATTACCCTTCATGTGGTTTTGAGGACCTGGCTAATTTCTAAAACAAGGGTCCTTATCGTAGGCACCCTGTGTCCTCAGAGCTTCCGTTCGAGGAATGCTGTAGTTTAAGGGTTCCCTTTGGGAGAACCTGAAAACTACAGGGTCCCCATTTCTGGGTCATCGTAGAGAATTTTTTTTTAGGTGTTATTGAACCTTACAAAGTCAGGCTCATTGTTTGAGGGCCCTTACAACTTCAGGATCCCTGTTACAAGAACCCTACAGTGCCAAGACTCCATTATAGGAATCCTACAGGTTTTAGGTTCCGGGTACAGAATCCTCATAGTGTCAGGGTCACCTTAATAGGAGGTTTAGGTTCTCAGGGTTTTCATCATGGAGATCCTATAATTTCAGGATTATTTTAAGAATTTGAAAATTTCAAGGGTTTCACTGAAGGAAGACCTGTATCATCCTAAAAAATGGGTGACAACTAAAAGCTAAACCTAACAAATTCTTAACCCTTCCACTAACAATAATGTTTTTAAGTCATGATCTTTCTGCTACCAGATAGATTTATACAATCAGAGAAACCTCCCCCCCAAAAAAAAAACAGATTTTCATGTAGGAATTAAAGATAGATATTTTAGAACAATGTCAATCATTACTTTTACATAAGGGCATGCGACTTTCATTTGGCATTGATGTTCTAGTTTGACATGGCAGTTGTGGGAGACATATGTTAAATATTTACATCATATGGCAAAAGACCCTCCATTAACATCGATAGAGATGCAACAACCATAGATTTACCATTAAACTTGGGGACAAGCTTCCACTAAACATAGGGGCGAGTTGCCAACACGATTTCTTTTTAGTCAATATGCTTTCTAGTGATGACAACAAAAGTCCCAATTTACCAGAATCTTTTTACGCCTGAAGTATCGGTGGCACTGGGTGGGCACCTCTACCAACTTTCCCTTGACCTGATCTCTATGACCTCGACAAGGTCACTGCCCCGTGACTGTCAGTGCCAGTCTAGCATCACTTGTTGCTCCGAAAGTCTCCACCCTCCGCAACATCAGCGTCACCATAGCATGCCACCTGTTGCAAAGGGACGCTCTCTCCCCCTCCCAACCCCCATCCTCCCCTCCCCTCCCCCCTCCCCACCCCCTTCTTTGCGACCGAAGAATCCTCACTAAGCTCTCCCCCGGGTAGCGTGTGACATGATGACGGCAAATGACGTATTTCCGTTCTTAAGGACGGAACTATAGTCGAAAGAACGTGACATGACGTACATTGTCTGTGTCGTTATATGGTATTATGAACAAGAACGATAGACAGAGCGATTTAATGTTCGTTCATTACGGTGTCCGATGTTTTGGAAAACATGGTCGCTGATTGGTTGCTCAAAACGAAACGACATGACGTCACCAGCGAGTGTTATCGGGAGATTTGGAGTCATATAATAAACAGATGTATAAGCTAATCTTTTCACATCATCATTCACTTTTCACGAAAGTGAAAGAGATCTGTTCCCTGATATTCCAGGTGGTTATTCCAGTTTTCCAGAGTAATTCTGGAGAAAGTATCTGTTTCCCAAATGCTACAAGCCAATGTTGACCATCCCACCTTTCAACGTCACATGTCGGAGCCACCGAGGTTCGAGATGTGGAGTGTGTACATTTCGTATCAGAAATTTGTAACATGCTCCCCGTACTAATGTAGTAGTGAGGAGCCTACGCCAGGAGGAGCTGAGTAACTACGACCGAACCCGTCACCTATTATGCGCATTGGGTACTGTTGGGAATCGGAGAGAAGTGTGGGATTCAAACCCACAATTAAGCGAATGCGAGACCAGCACGCTTCCGGTTACGCCACCAGCGCCTTATATTACGTATAGTCCGTGCTAAGGATTTGAGTTCAAGTGATCTTTAGTTTGATCCTTGGTGACGGACGGTCCATATGCAACACACACACACACATACACAAACACACACACACACACTGTACATTATACACACATATATATATATATATATATATATATATATATATATATTGTATTCTATGTAATATACATTGCATGTGGTATGTGAAGTTTGTATTTTGGTCAGCAATTATCAGTGTTTCTATCCTTATACATTATCTCATTGAAAATGTAAAGTCATAGAGATAGTAATTAAAATATCTAATTAAGGAAGGTATCAGACCAGAGGATTAATAAAAGAGCAAAGTGGTAAGCATTTTTTAAATTAATTTATGTATCTGCTTATCTAGTCATTCTTTTATATATTGAATTGGTTAATTGATTTATTTATCTAAAACAATTTTTTTTTTTCTATTTTGTGGAGATTAGTCTCTGATGATAAAGGAATGCTGGGTTATTCTTGTCCCAGTAAAATTCATGAAACATCAAGTGCATAGGATATGCAGTCACTGATGAATACTTTGTTTGAAATTTTAAACATATGGCATACATTAGATATGTTTGCATACGACACCGACATTCTATTTTAAATGTTTCATTCATCATTATACTGTGCCCCCAGAGTGTTGCAGAAAAGGTGACTAGGTTTGTTGTAACAAGGAGACTGGGAACTCTCCTTTCCCTACTTCCTTTTGCGTAGAGTGTAGATAAAAGAAGGATTTTTGAGAGGACGACACCAACCAGAAACTTCGTAATTGAGTCTTTGTATACCAACAGTATATGAGACATAATATACTAAGAAATTATACAAGCATCCGCTTTTCAGAAATTGAAATTTTATTTTTTTACATGTTATCACCATCATATAATCTATATCATGAATCTTTCAGGAACTTCAATTAAATTTTCAAAAGCCCTATTGAAGCATTCAGGTCTTTTATATTATCGGAGCGATGTCAGTAATGGCTTCAGCTTATTTCATGATTACAGAAGTCTGAAAACAGTTTTGGTGGCTGTGAAAGTAAGAAGGAGACTCATAATGTGCTTGGAACATTACCTTTGCCCTTAGTGGTTTGGAGGATTTGTACACGAAGAAGATGCTGGTGATCTTTGGGAAATTTAAACTCGGGACACCATGGTAGTTATGGACTACAGCACTTGGGTTATTCTTTGTTTTCCCGAAACCCCTTTTTTCCTTTGTCATTTCTTTGTTTTCTTTTTCGAAACTTAGTGAAGCTAACCTAACCTAACCTCGTCAGCCACTTTAGGTATGCCTGCCGCACAGCCTTGGTGTCGGGAGAACAAAAAGAATCCAAGCGCTTCTATCCTGACCATAAGATGAATTAGGAATCGAACGCTCTACGCGGAAGAACCCTCGAAGTTTTTCTTCTTCGAAGTGGACCTGGCCAGTTCGAGAGTCTTGAGGGAAATCAAGCTCTTCGGGAGGAGCTCCTCGACAATGGCCTTCTTTCAAATGATGATGGAAGGCGGAAAAAGAGAGAGAGAAATAGAGAGGGGAGAGATTAAGAGAGAAATAGAGAGGGGAGAGAGAGAGATGAACAAGATAATAAAATTAGATAAAATGAACACTTAGATGAGATCTTCCCAAGAGTGTAAAGCGTTTTCTTTTTCTAAGAGGGAAAAAGCCTGAGCGCTTCCTTCTCCAAATTTTTTTCTTTCTCTAGTTCAAACAATTTAATTTCCTTGTTCCAACAGCACAACAAAATTGTCTGGCCTTCGTCATAGTATAGAATTCTCCAAAGAACTGAAGGGTTGTTATAGTTTAATGTCTAGAGGTCATGAAATTGCAACCCAGTAATAAAGCTTCCATTTTCTTTATATTTTGTTTATCTACTAACTTATTTGTTTGTTTATTTTTATCTTTATTTTCTTTTCTATAGGCTAGAGGTCATGATGCTGCAACCTAGTAATAAAACTTGCAATTTTTAATAATCTGTTTATTTATATATATGTTTATTCATTTTTATCTTTATTTTTTTTTATTCAATAGTGTTAGAGAGGTCGGGAACAACGACGGTTCGATTCCTGCTCCACAACAAGCGAGACCCTAGTAAAGACAGACTATACTAAAATCCCTTCTTCGAAAAAGTCCTACTTAAATAGGCACCCCACTAGGCTCCTCTGTAAAGGACAGTTCAAGATGCTAAACCGAATCATGAATAATGGAAAAACCTTTGAATCTGAGACCATCTAGACGGAGAGGTTCTTAGAACCATCTGTTTTCAGAATTCCGAAGTCATGAAATCAGCTTAAGCCATTACTTACATCGTTCCAACAATATGAAAGACATGAAAGCTACAATAGGGTTCCTGAAAACTTCAGTAGAGCTCTTGAAAGATTCAGGAAATAGATTTCATCATGATAACATATCAACATTTCAGATATCAATTTCCTCAAAGTAGGTGCTTGTAACATTTCTTCTATAATGTCTCATATATTGCTGGTATACGATATTTTGACGCAGTCTCAAGGGATTTATCCATGTCTTTTCTGCACGAGGGGACGGAGAGTGAATGTTGCTGATTCAGAGAAGCTGCCTTGCTGTGGATGTACTGTGTCTTACTACATTGCTTCTGATCAGGGCAGTGGTCGAGATACAGGGATGGCCCGTTATCCATGAGGAGCTAAGATGAGAGGGGGAAACGGGTGGTGGAGGGGGGACGAATGGGTAGGAGTAGGCATGTGCCTTTGACTTAGCTGCCTCCCTTATGAATTGGAAAAAACTCATGGTATATATATATAGATCTTAAAAACACCCTTCAAGCCAATGAATGCAGCCAAATTGAATCAAATTATCTGGGTTTAGCCGATATTTTTATTCATGTATATTCCTGTACATATATATTTTCATTTATCTATATCTTTGTCTACTTATTTATTCATTAATTTATTTATTCATATATTCACTTGTACATTTACTCATTTGCTTATATATTTACGTTTTTATTTACTTATGTATCTGTCTACTTATTTTTTCATTCATTTATTTATTTATCTATTTTTTTATATATTTGTTTTCTAAGCACCTCAGTCTTAGGACAAGGTCTGCCACTTGTACATTTACTCATTTGTTTATTTATTTACGTAATTATTTAATTATTTATGTATCTGTCTACTTATTTTTTCATTCATTTATTTATCAATTTACTTATTTATTTATTTTCTAAGCATCTCAGTCTTAGGACAAGGTCTGTCGCGGGGTGGGGATGGTGGTTGAAGTTAAGCTTATCACACGAGTTGCTGATTGTTTAACTAAATGAATAAATAGATAAGTTCAAGGAGAGGGGAAGGGAGAATGAGGAGTAGGGGGAATGAATTTGTGGAATGGGCGAGGTGAAGAGGAGGATGAAGGAAGAAGGGGATAGGGGGGGGAGAGGATTAGGATGAAAGAAAAGGAGGTAGAAGGGTTACTTGCTCATCCTAGCAGGAAGCAAGCAAAAGTTAATTTTCCACTCTGTTAGAATCAGTGCAGCGTTTTATCCACGTGAGTAAAAAGCGGAATTCCGCATTTAGTACTCTGAAAGAGCGTAGTGAATTATTGATATATTTTTTAGTTTGAAAGAAAGAAAAAATGTATTTTCAAATTATAGCAAAGAATTGGAAAGACTCCATGGAGTCGATTAAAGTTAAATGAATATATATATATGAATTTATATATATATATATATATATATATATATATATATGCAACAGTAATCACATAAAACACATGAATAAAGATTTTTGCTTGTAACCACGAGGAAATTAAAGATCGGAATACTGAACGTTTTCGTCTATTAATAGACGAAAACGTTCAGTATTCCGATCTTTAATTTCCTCGTGGTTACAAGGAAAAAAAAAAAAAAAGAGATATATATATATATATATATATATATATATATATATATATATATATATATATATATATATATAGAGAGAGAGAGAGAGAGAGAGAGAGAGCTAGAGTCCAAGAGCCATGTTATTGAAAAAATGTCAAACATTGGACTCACGAGTAACAGAATTTACTACCGACGTTTCGAACCCTGTCCGGGGGTTCGTCTTCAGGGATATACAATGTCACCAAAAGGAATCAATTAAATAGTATACCAGTGTTCCCTAGGACAGGTCCTACCAGACTGAACAGAGTTGGAGGTTTGCAGAATTTCACACGTGTAAAAACCCTCCGACATGGAGAAAGAATTACAAAATTATACGCAAGAGGCACGAACATGCTGCTACCAAAATATAAAAAAGCTGATGATGATAAAAGCTCACTCAGGACAAAATCCCCATTCCTAAGCCGCCGACCATCACTCCTTCGGTCCTGCCCGTCATTCTCTCCTCTGTAGGTACGATACAATTCAAAACGATAAAACAAAGCTTAACCCATATCATGAATGGCATGAAGAAATGAATAACAATGTTTGGCTAAAGTGTCATAAATTTTTTTAAAATGGAACCAAAATAGAAAAAGAACAAAAAGAACAAAATATCACAAAAAGAACAAAATAGCACTATACAGATCGCCGATCGGTGCTCCTGTCCTGCCTGTCCTTCGCTCTCTTGTAGATCGGATTTAAATTAATACATCTGTTGACGCTGTTGCTGTCACTTGCCCAAGCTTCCAAAAATAACCTCTCTCCTTTCTTGTTGTTTCTGTATTCCACACCAACATTCTCCCAATCCATCTCGTGTTGCTCCTCCTGACAGTGCCTGTCGATCACCGAACTGCCATCTTTTCGATGTACCGCACGCTGATGCTCCTTGATTTTCGTCGATAATTTCTTACCTGTCTTCCTGTCCCACGAACACTGGTATACTATTTAATAGATTCCTTTTGCTGACATTGTATAACCCTGAAGACGAACCCCGGACAGGGTTCGAAACGTCTGTAGTAAATTCTGTTACTCCACTGTTTGAAATGTTTCCTACAATATATATATATACATATATATATATATATATATATATATATATAATATATACACATATATGTATATATATATATATATATAATATATATATATATATGCACACATATACATCTTCCTGAAAGCGGATCTTGATCTCTTAATTATGACCTCCGTTTGATGGGAAGCCTCCCTCCCCCACCCCGGCTCTGCAGCTTAAGCGCCTCTCCTTAGCTAAATCAGATACAGTAAATTATGTCAGTGTTGAGAGGTTAGGCTTAATCACGTATTGATATATTGATATATAATGTATATATATATATGTATATATATATATGTATATATATGTATGAATATATGTATATATATATGTATAAATATATGTATATATATATATGTATATATATATATATATATATATATATATATATATATATATATATATATATATATATATATGAGTGGCAGGGTGGTGAGATAAACACCGAGAATCGTTGAAGTTTTATTAACTAACGTTTCGCTCTTAACAGAGTTTCTTCAGAATGTACAAACATGATCGGGAAATCAACAGTTTTATACCTTACACCATTCCGCGTTCCTTCCTTAACCCACCCCCTCCCTCCCTCTTGTACCCTTCAACTCCTGTAGGACCATCCAGCCGGACGTTTTGGACAGCTTAATAAAACCATCACGATGGTTACAGCAGGGCTGGGATGCTATAAAAGCTGCCTCTACTATTTTTCGTTTTTTCTTGTCTAACCCTTGTTTTAATATTTCCACTCCGTCCCAGTTAGATAAATGTCCGTATTTCTCCGCATGAACCACCAGGGCGTTTGATGTTCGGTGGGCCCTCAGGTCGCTCTTGTGCTCATATGTCCGCTTGTGTATGCCTCTTCCTGTCATATATGTGTGTGTGTGTGTGTGTGTGTGTGTGTGTGTGTGTGTGTGTGTGTGATTTGGATGATGGAGAACATAAACAGAGGGGGAAGGTACGAAACCCTAAACAGTCTAACGTTTCGTTCGCGTAGAACTTCTTCAGAGAGTGTACGGAAAACTGTAATTGAAGCTTATGTACTAAACTTAGTTATCTTGTCGGATACTTGGGAAAGTTCGTTTTTCTGGCTTGTAGAATTAAAATACTAGTGTCTTTTGCTAAATTGATAAATCCTCCTCGATGGTTCGATGAATTCTTAGTTGAAATATATGCTGATTCTACAATTCTAGTGAATTTATCTAAACCTTTATGCAGCACTTCAGCTCCTCTCCAGTTTGGTAAATGATCGAAATTTTCATTATGAACTACTAAAGAATTAGATGTCCTATGCGCTTTTATGTCGTTTTTATGTTCATAAATTCTTTTATCTAATCCCCTTGATGACTCCATAATATGCCATTGTACAACTATTGCACGGGAATTTGTATACGACACTATTTTTGGAATTGGTTCTCTTTTCGGAAGTCTTTACCAAATCATTTATCCTCTTATTAGTTACTTTAGCTATGTTTATACCTATATTTATTAAATATTTGTATATTATTGGTGAAGTTTCTGACCCAGGTACTGATACAAAATTGGTAGTATTTTTATCCTTTCCCTCTTTCTTTCCACGATTATAAATATTTATTGCTTTTCCTTTTATTCTCCTCAACATTCCCTCTGGGTATCCGAGTTTGTGAAAGATTTTCTTAATATAATCAAATTCTTCTTCTTGGTATTCTTTGCTACATATTTGTAGTGCCCTGAGAAAAAAGCCTATTACTATACCACTCTTTGTCCTATCATCATGTGCTGAGAAGTTATGTACCAAATCCTCTTTGCTTGTTTTATTTCTGTATACTGAGAAAGTCACAGTTTTTCCTACTCGTATTAATCTATCTAGGAAGGGCAATTGTCCATTTTGTTCCTCTTCTACGGTGAACTGAATATTGCTGTTGACCGCGTTAAGCATTCTCACTTTATTATTTACGTTAGTGTATTCGGGGATGATAGCGAGGACGTCGTCTGCATATCTAAACCAGTGGGATCCTCAACCATTAATTCTGATAAAGTTGTCTTTTTCCAGTAACTCCATGTATAGAGAGGCCATCACTGCACTTAAAGGACTACCCATAGCGAGACCTCTGTGTTGTTCATACTCGTCGCCATTAAAAGTAAACGCACTAAAATATACGCATAAATCTATCAATAGATTTATGCGTAAATTTAGCCATTAAAAGTAAACGCACCAAAATCTACGCATAAATAGATTTATGCGTAAGTTTTGGTGCGTTTAATTTTAATGGCGACGAGTATGAACAACACAAAAGAATGACCAAAAAGATGCAAGGATTTAGAAATTGATCAACTGAAGACTTATGCATGTATATGCATGCATGAGTCAAGGTACCTAAGCCTGTCTTCAGGTGGTTATTTTCTAAATCCTTGCATCTTTTTGGTCATTCTTCTCTGTTCAGATTCTAGTGAATCAATATCCATTTTCTAGGACCAAGAATGTACCGCATAGTCAAGGATGGGTTTGGGCATAAGTTTCGAACTTTTGTTTTGTGTGGGTTTCTAGTCCCTTGCTCAAAACATTACCCCTGTTTTCTTTCAAAATCTCACCTGGTCGTAGTTTCTGTCAATGAGATTTTAAGGCTAGAGTATGGAGTTTCATTCAGAACCAGACGTTTCGGCCTCTTGAGCCTTCTTCAGTGGAATAAGTTGATGTCTTCTGTAGTGCTCTGCGCGGCCTTCACGTTTTCCCTTTTCCTCTCCATCCTTACATGTAGTCCTTCTGCATCCTTCTATTATGAAGGACGTCTGTACACAAGCTCCTGGATGTAAACAGATATTCTCTCGTCTTGTTTAGCTGAGATGCGGAGTTTGCACTCAAGACCTTTCGGAGTTCTGGATAACTTTGTCCAGATGCTGAAGGTTTTGGTAATTGGGAAGGCGAGCTGCACTTGGCACATCCGCGAAGTAGGCGGAGACTCGTGTTATGCTGCACCATGGCTGCAGCCTTATAGGTTTATAAAAATTTGAGTGCACATCTCTTTATTTTGAGGGACAGTATTTTTATGTATATATTTTTTGGTTTGTTTATTCAGTTATTTTATTCACCCATTTATTTGAGTTATTTATTAATTCATTTGCTTGTAATTTTTACCATTATATATATATATACATACATATATATATATATATATATATATATATATATATAACGTAGAAACCACTGTTGGAGTAGAAAAGACTGGAAACGGGGAATCTATATATTTCGATTGCAAACTGCAATCCTCTTCAGTAGATACAAATAAGAGAGAGGGCGTACTGTTTAAGTAGCGCCCTTAACAAAAGAAAGGGGAACATGGGAAGATATCTCTACCCTATTCTCACTCCGTATGTGAGGTCAGGAGGCAAATGAGCTTTCACTAGGTTGGAGATGAAGAGTCCGGACATTATGTCCGGGGACCATTGGCCCTTTGAAATATTCATGTTGGGCTGAAATTCAATGATCGTAGATTCTACCATTTTTCTCCTGAACTCACATCTGGATTTATAAATAAGCTCAGCTCTGTCCCAATCTAAACAATGTTTAAATTGCTTAACATGTTGGAACACAGCTGAGCTATCTTGTGCATATCTAATGGAACGTTTATGTTCAATCATCCTGGTGTTCAAATCCCTTCCAGTCTGTCCGATGTAAACTAAGACACCACCAGGATGATTGAACATAAACGTTCCATTAGATATGCACAAGATAGCTCAGCTGTGTTCCAACATGTTAAGCAATTTAAACATTGTTTAGATTGGGACAGAGCTGAGCTTATTTATAAATCCAGATGTGAGTTCAGGAGAAAAATGGTAGAATCTACGATCATTGAATTTCAGCCCAACATGAATATTTCAAAGGGCCAATGGTCCCCGGACATAATGTCCGGACTCTTCATCTCCAACCTAGTGAAAGCTCATTTGCCTCCTGACCTCACATACGGAGTGAGAATAGGGTAGAGATATCTTCCCATGTTCCCCTTTCTTTTGTTAAGGGCGCTACTTAAACAGTACGCCCTCTCTCTTATTTGTATCTACTGAAGAGGATTGCAGTTTGCAATCGAAATATATAGATTCCCCGTTTCCAGTCTTTTTTACTCCAACAGTGGTTCCTACGTTATTGACAAATGTGTGATTACATTTTTCACCTGTAATATATATATATATATATATATATTGCTTATCTAGTTTTTTGTGGTAGAAATAGGCGTCGGTGAGAATCATCTCCCTATTGTCCGTTGTAAACCCGTCCATGTCCTCACCTTCGTCTTGAGGTGCGGCCCAGAGAGGTTGGCGCTCGGTGACCTTCATGTTAAGATTCTCTTCTCCTAAAACGGTTTCTGGGGGGTTGCTTGAAGTCGACTTTGAGCGACTCGACGTTGTTGCCCAAGGCGCAACTCATCCCGGGGTTTGACCGAGTGTTTCAGGTGCGGGATCCCTCTGAGTCGGCGGCTTTAAGAGACGGTGGTGTGTTAAGTGCTCAACCTACTGGTCGATGTCGCCTTGCGCTGTATCCCTTTTTTTCTTATTATTATTTCTTCTTCTTGTTGTTGTTGTTCTTCTTCGTTTTCTCCTTGTTCTTCTTCTTCTTGCTCTTCTTCTTGTTCTTCTTGCACTTCTTGTTCTTCTTGCTCTTCTTCTTTTTCTTCTTCTTCTTCTTCTTCTTTTCTTCTTCTTCTTGGGTTGAGAGATCACTAAACTCGCACTTTCGATTATTTATCTATTTGATCATTTTTTGGGGGGGATGGAAGGGAATGTCCAAATTTGCATTTTCGTAAGGATATAATTTCTTGAAGTATGACTTGATAAAGATGATCACGTGACAGACC
The DNA here is from genome assembly GCF_046742065.1 of Oratosquilla oratoria. Lineage (NCBI taxonomy): Eukaryota > Metazoa > Arthropoda > Malacostraca > Stomatopoda > Squillidae > Oratosquilla > Oratosquilla oratoria. The sequence continues at coordinate 30,155,226 of NC_134790.1, forward strand.
TCATCCATGGGCAGTTGGCTTGATAGAGATCACTCGCTACAGAGACAAATTGGTCGTTAAGGAAACAGACATAGTGTTGGAAGTCGTATAAAACGGCCTTAGAGGTGAGGCTGGCGGTAACTATATTCCGAGTTCAGTCGCCAGGGATTATCGCTGCTGGATGCTGGCAACGGTCATATCTTTCTCTTTCTTTTTTACTTCTTTCTCTCGCTCTCTCTCATCATTCTCTCTCTCTGTCTCTTTTTAATGTTCTCTCGTTCTCTCTTTTTCTCTATCTTTTCTCTATCTTCTCTCTAATCTTTCTCTCTCTCTCTCTCTCTCTCTCTCTCTCTGTGTGTGTCTCTCTCATACACTCAACTTTGCTCGACTGGTTGATTAATTATCGAATTTCAGAAAAACCAGGAGAAGATTAAAAAAATAGCACAATGACCTCTATTGAACCCTGCTCTTAGGTCATTATTAGTTTGACCTGAGCTTGGCTAAGCAAACATCAGAATGAAGTGCACATTTCTGACATAATTTTTTGTGTGTTTTTAAGAACTGTAGTTTACCAGCTCTTCTATCTTTACGAGACTTGTGTCAGTTATTCTGTGTGAACATTGTCATTTACTTGAACGTTTTCATTTTGGTCAGGGGTCATGAATCTTGATAACAAAAAGAACTCAGTTTAGCGTTTGGTGATTTTTTTTATCACTTCAGGACATAACAGTCTTTTCTAAGGTTGTTTACATTTTTCTATTTTATCAAATTTTTTGTCATTTTGCCTTGCTATAAGTAAATCTGTTTTAGTTATGTTTGCGTGTCTTGTTTATCTATCTATGTAATTTATTCAGTTTAATTAGTTTTATCTAAGCTTGTCTACAGTTTGTTTTGAATTTTTTTTCCACTTGTATTCCATTTGACTTCATTTTAATTAAACCTGTTTTATTTCTGTATCCGTGTCTTCTTTATTCATTTATCGTTTATTTATCCAATTTATTCACTTATTGTTTAATTTTGTTTTGTTGGGCAGCCTTGTCATCTTTTTCAGTCTTTGTAACATTTTATTTTCTTCTTTTTTTTTATCCCACGCGTCTCTTTCGTTCATTGGTCTTTCAAAGTTTTTCGATCTCTTCTTTTACCTCTCTGTTCCAATTTCATCGCCTTCTCCCTTTATGTTTCGCCCAAGGAATTCGTCACCAATCTCCATTCCTTTGTCTCTTCGATTTCCGCTCCCATTCCCGTCAGTTTCGTTTCTTCCAACCCGTCGTGCGTTTTCTATTTGTTTCGTTTTCTTCTTATCTGTTTCTTTTTCTTTTCGTTCGTCCTGGATTCACATTCACACACACACACACGCGCACACACACACACACACACACACACACACACACACACACACACACACACACACACACACACACACACACACACACACACACACACACACACACACACACACACACGTGCTCACACATTTTCTGAATCTAGTACACTTCCTTTCCTTTCCCTCTTCTTTTTTCCTGTCTTCCTTTCCTTCACGCGAGCAATCTAAGATTCAGTTCAATAATATTTTTCTTTTCTTTTTTAGCCTCCCGGCTCTCTCTCTCTATCTATATGTCTATGTATCTATGTATCTATCAATCATTCTCTCTCTCTCTCTCTCTCTCTCTCTCTCTCTCTCTCTCTCTCTCTCTCTCTCTCATTTCGTCTATCTTGCCCTTTTCTCTTTCTTACCCCTCTCTCTTTTCTTCTTCTTTTCCATCTCTGTCTCCATGTACCCTTCCTTCGCATTGTCCCTATATCTCCTCTTCTTCTACCCTTCATCTCCTCTCTCCTTTTACCTCTTCTTTTATTTTCTCCCCCCACCTCTTCCTTTCCCTTTTATCTCCCTCTCTCTCCCTTCTCCCTTCCATCTCCCCCTCCCCTCTCCCTTTCCTTCTCCCTCTTTCTCCCTACTCCCCCCATCTCCCCCTCCCCTCCCCCTCTCATTCTCCTTCTCCTTTTGTTTCTTCCTCTCCTTTTCACTCTTCTTCTCCTCCTTCTCGTTTTCCTTTTTCTCTCATCCTCCTATACCCCTGTCCTCTTGTATCCCTCTCCCTCTTCCTACCCATCCTCTCTCCTCTCCCTCACTCTCCCTCTCCCTCTCCCTCTCCCCCTCAGAGTGGTAACCCCTTTATCTTTCCCTTTACCTCTAACATTGGCGCTCTCGAACTTGCCTGGTATGTGGTTATTGGCTCCCTTTTTCTTTTTTCTTTTATTTTATTTTCTTTCATCCTTTCCCTTCTCTCTCTTCTTTCTCGTCACTTTCCCCGCTTTCTCTCATTTTATGGTGTCATTCTCCTGCGTTGTCTTCCTTACTTCGTTCACTTCCGTAGTTATCATTTATCCTTATTTGTTATCAAGTGGAAGGTCCATCTGTCTTTATATAAAGCATTTGATCCCCTGTGTAAGAAAATAGCCAAGTCAAAGCATTCATAAATGTTAACACTTTATGGAGAGAGAGAGAGAGAGAGAGAGAGAGAGAGAGAGAGAGAGAGAGAGAGAGAGAATTGGGTTTTTCATTCCGTCGTTCCGTCCCTTTGAATAGCTATTCACGACTCGCAAGGAAACACGGTGATGGAATCCTTACCCCTCCGTATAGGATGTTTAATGAAGGGCATTACAGGCTTAACCTAACCTAACTTGACGTTACATAGCCTAACTAAACCTAACCTAATTTGACTTTACATAGCCTGACTGAACCTAACCTAAGCTAATCGAACTTGACGTTAATACCCTAACTTAACCTAATCTAACCTAATTTGACTTTACATAGCTTAACTGAACTTAGCCTAAGCTAACCTAATTTGACGTTACATAGCTTAACTTAACCTAACCTAACCTAGTTTGACGTAATATAGCCTAACTTAACCCAACCTAACCTAACGACGTTACATAGCCTAACTTAACCTTTACTAATCAATTTCGATTGAGCGTATACCAAAATAATCTTCC
>NC_134790.1:30163198-30168198 GCF_046742065.1 Oratosquilla oratoria
TATTATTATTATTATTATTATTATTATTATTATTATTATTATTATTATTATTATTAATATTATTATTATTATTATTATTAATATCATCATCATCATCATCATCATCATCATCATCATCATCATCATCATCATCATCATCATCATCATCATCATCATCATCATCATCATCATCATCATCATCATCATCATCATCATCATCATCATCATCATCATCATCATCATCATCATCATCATCATCATCATCATCATCATCATCATCATCATCATCATCATCATCATCATCATCAATCATCAATCATCATCATTATTTATATTATTATTTTTATTTTTATTTTTATTTTTATTTTCATTTTTTTTTTTTTTTTTTTTTTTTTTTTTACATCAGTTTTGTGTACATGTGAATTTCTAGTTTGGGCTGTCCATTGCAGTTTAAAAGATACGCGGACACACATCTTGTACTGTGGTATGACAGAGAGAGAGAGAGAACATAAAGATAGAAAATGAATAAAATTATCCATTGAATTTGTTTTTGGGTAAATTCCATAATATATACATCAGCAAAGTCAAAATTCCTATTTATTATGAAACAGATACAGTATTTGAAAACGCGTAAGTTCTTCAACAATTAGTGAGGTATTTACGCAATGCTCATCAGGAGCGTCATAAGAGAACTGTTTACCAGAAAGCCATCGATTAGAAATTCTTGTTGTGACAATGTCAAAAGCTGAAGGATTTAATTTTTTCATCAAGAGAAAGTAAACAGTATTTTGAAAATTAAGAATACTGGAGATGACAAAATGATGTATGTTGTGTATTCGTATGTAGGCGTGTACGTAGAAAGTATCTGCCCCTCACATGCATACACGTACATATACATACACATATACGTACACACGTACACATACACTTGGACACAATGTTGCCAGGTTCAGTGTAAAATTGAGCCTCCTAAGACGGCTTGAAAAAGTTAATTAGATAAAATACAAAAAGTGAACGAGTATATAAATATTGAATAGAAAAAAAATGAATTAATGAAAACATGAAATTTGCTCAAGTATATGAAGAAAAGAAATAGATCGAAATCTACAAAAAAGGAAGAAAAATGGTGTTAAAAGTTTCAAAAGAGTTTTTCTATAATTCTGACCATCGAGGTTAACTCTTAAGTCTCCTTTGTCACTTTTGATGATTTTATTCTGGTAGTCGTCACATGGTTTTATTAAAGTTGAAGATGACCTTTGGAAAGCTAGAAGGGTCACGAGTTTCCGTTGGGTTGCAATAAGGTTCAAGTTCCTATATTGACCCTATGGAAAGTCGCCCTTATTGGACGGCCATTTCAGATACTGTGGCTACACGTCACTTCCAGCCACTCAGAATACAGGAAATTATTCCTAACTTCAAAAGCTTTGTTGTCATTGGCTGTGTGGCAACGAAATAGCAGGTACTCGAATTTGGGTGTTGGGGAAAAGTTTCGTGTCGACCGAGTGTGAGGGCATGTGTTTTGGGTCCCCCCCCCTTTTTTTTTTCTTTTCTTTTTTTTTTCTTTTTTTTATGACAGATATATGGAGTCATGTTTTGATTTTTGGTGCAAGCAACACATGGTGTGTATGTGTGTGTTTGCGCCCATGTGGTATATGTGCTTATGTCCGTGTATGTGTGTGTGTGTGTGTCCGTATGTGTGTGTGTGGTTGTGTCCGTGTACTTGTGTATGTGTCGTGTATGCATGTGTGTGTGTATGTGTGTGTGTGTGTGTGTGTGTGTTTATGTGTATATGTATTTACCTAATTATGGTATACAGGAAAGGAACAACGCTCGTTGTGTCCAGTCTCCTATTTTCTAATTTTCTAACACACCAAGAATCAAATTCATGTACACTTCCAACTTAATCTATATTTCTTATTTTCAGTTATCATATTTAGATTTGAACTCATGTATTGAATTCAAATCTAAATATGATAATGAGTGTATGCATTCGCGTGCGCGCGCGCGCGTGTGTGTGTGTATTCATGTATGTGTCCTCGTGTGTATGCGTCCGCGTGTGTGTATGTTTCAGTGTGTGTGTGTGTGTGTGTGTGTGTATGTTTCTATGTGTGTGTGTCCGTTTTTACATCGACATGTGCTTCACTGTCCTATCTGTGTGCGTGTACTAACGTTAATACCTATGTTGATATTAGTCATCCAGGTAATATTGGAAGGTGTACTTGTGGATTTAGTAACACATGGACCATTTGTCCTCCATGGACGAGCTCATGTTGATCTGGATTTGAGAATCTTGGACATTTTCTCACTACCAAGACCTATGAAGTTAGAAGTGTATCAACACATTATCATCATACATATTATAACTATATCATCTTATCCTTACAGTGCTTTGACTAAATCCTTAGATAAATCCAAATGGAACCAAACAACTAAATAACCTATTATGTGCCATGACAGAGCATCACACCCTTTTCCTGTCTCCCCCTCCCCCCTCTCTTTCTCTCTCTCTCTCTCTCTATCATTCCATCTATCTCGCTCTCTCCCCCCCCTCTCTCTCTCTCTCTCTCTCTCTCTCTCTTTCTCTCTCTCTCTCTCTCCTAGCAAGTCTTTTCATACTATACTTGTCCATTATATTCCTCATCTTCCTTAAATTCCTATAGGATAAGAAAAACCTGATGCAGTAAAAGGTTCCTTTCAGTATAATATTTCGTTAAGAATTCATTCAAGAATGAGCTAAAGAGCTCAGCAAATTCAATGCTTTACGTCTACAATAAAAGGAAGAATACAAACTGGTGATGGATAGCGTCGTGGGTTGCTAGGCTGAAAAGGTGGATTTGTAAAAGTGTTAAAGGAGAGAGTTAAAAGGGTTATCACGTTAGTATATTTTCCCTCCAACTTCCAGTTAATTGGCGGTATCGGCCACCTCAAGAACTTTTTCCGCCGTAAAAATCACAATGGTAAACTATTTTGCTTTCTGAACGAAAAATACATAGAATATCATTTGATATGCTGGAGGAAATTTGCTTTCTTCCAGTATATGAGATTCCTTCTCGAAGGCTGCGGGATGTAAATTTGCTCCAACAGTCCGAGGGAAAGTAGCCCAGTGTGATAGCGCCTTAAGAAAGGCAGTAAGAATGATGGGCGAGGGAACGAGGGAAAGTAGCCCAGTATGATAACGTCTTAAGAAAGGCAGTAAGAATGATGGGCGAGGGAATGAGGTGATAAAGATGCAGAAACGGTGGAAGCAGGAAAGTAGTAATCACAAACGAGAGAAAACGGCAAAGATAAAGGAGATGAGGAGGCGACGGAGGCAGGAAAAAGAATAATTGCGTGAAGGAAGACAATGATAGAAAAAAAATAAGATCACAGAGGAAGTGAACGAAATAAAGATAATGAAGACAAAAGAAAGAAAGAAAAAAAAAGGACATGTCCAAACGGAGACAACAAAAACACGGTGTGGGATTCTACGCGAATTTTTTTTTAAACTAAACCAAATGAGATCATAGTGAAAGAGAACAAAAAGGAGAACCAATATAGAATAAAGTAAAAAGGACACATTGAAACTAAGACAAGAAAGACACAGTGTGGGGACTCTACACGCAAAAGAAAAAAAAAAGAATGATGAAGACTTCGTGAGCACAAGAAGTGGAGACCGCATCCCATCGGATTGGTTCCTCTCGATCTCATCTTGTACCATTCGAATTTTTTTGTCGAACTCGGGAAGAAGAGGTGGAGGAGGGAGTTGAAGTAGAGGGAGAGGTAGCAGCTAAGCTCGGGACAGTGTTTGGCCTTGGATTGGGTCTCGGCTCTCTTCCTCACACGTGAGGAGAACCAATCAATAATTCATCTCAGATCGCCGAAATTATGTTGTGTGAATTTTTTTTTTTTAATCCTCTTTCGGTATGCGTAAATGCGCATGCACGAGTCTGTGTGTTTGAAACTGGGTGTACTTACCTGGCATAAAGGAAAGGAACAACGTTCATGGGATCTCGCCTTTTGAGTCACATGCTCGATTTATGATTGCCAGATATTACACACCGAGATGAGAGGCTATATTCGTGCCTTTGCATGATGAGAACAGGGATGACTTGCAATATTAGCGAAAACATTTCATGCCGTGAGCGAGGTGTGAACACGGTAATAGAGAGTGGCAAACGAGATGGTAGCCACTATATTAATAATGTAATTCATTATATACAGTAAATATATATATAAATATATATGTGTGTGCATGTATATATATATACATATATATATATATATATACATGTGTTTATATATATATATACATATATATATATATATACATGTGTTTATATATATATATATATATATATATATGTATATATATAATATATATATGTTTATATATATGTATATATATATTTATATATGCATATGTATGTTTATATATATATACATATATCATGTGTGTGTGTGTGTGTGTGTGTATGTGTGTGTGTGTATATAATATTATATAGACATGTATATATATATAAGTATATAATATATATATATATATACATATATATATATATATATATATATATATACATATATAGTATTATACATATATATGTATATAATATTATATATATATATGTATATATATATATATATAATGTATATAGTATTCTACATATGTATATAATATATATATATATATATATATATATATATATATAATGTATATAGTATTATACATATGTATATAATATTATATATATATATATACATGTATATAATATTATATAGATATGTATATATATGTATATATCATATGTATATATATATATATATATATATATATATATATATATATGTATATATATATATGTAATATATATATATATATATATATATAAATTCATTTTATGGAGATGAAATATAAATCACGTAAATAGTGTCACAATATGCAAGAACCAGATCATTTCAGAAGCCTTCAAGTGACACTGAGTGATTAGTGACGTCACGAGGACGACAGGAATCCTGGAATCGGGATGATCTTTGAAGAAGAAGAG
>NC_134790.1:30173198-30175698 GCF_046742065.1 Oratosquilla oratoria
GGTGTAGGTATCTTTAATGAGTCTGTTTCATGAAGATGTCATCAAAAGAGGAGCTCGAGTGGTGCTAGTTGTCCAAAATGATAGAAGCGATGGTCCTTAACAAGTCACCATACCACATCCAGGGAGTAGGTAGTGAGAAACCCATGGTGAGGCAAAGCCCTGGCAGTTGGACTAAGCCCCTTTTTTATTATTATTATCATTATTATTATTATTTTTATTATTATTATTATCATTATTATTATCATTATTTTATTATATTATTATTATATATATATATATATATATATATATATTTTTTTTTTTTTTTTTTTTTTTTTTTTTTTTCGACGTCGTATCGCCTCTCTGCCTGTGCTAGTCTGTCAAGAACCAACAAGACAAGCCCATAGCGAGTCCTGGAACTCGAACTTGCGACCACTTGCGCGGTATCAACTGGGATACCGCGCAGCCCAGTGCTTAAGGGGATTGGATTCTAAAAACGGTATGAGATAGTTCTTAATGGGGTTTGGCCCCTTAACAACCAAGCAATAACGAATAAGGTCGAGGGACAAATCTGTCGTTACTTTATTTATTACATTCCGGAGACAACCTCGGTCACTGTCCTGAAAGATGTCCGCCGAAGGATTATCTTGAAGATGTCCTTAGGATGGCTCTCTTGAAGACTTTTGCCAAGAAGGACCTGCTCTTCGGTCCAGGGGGTAAAAACATAAGAACATAAGTATGGAGGAGACTGCAAGAGACCATAAGACCGACACTAGACAGTTCCATATCTATTACTATTTATTATCCCTATCCATAAAGCTATCTAGTCTTCTAAAACATCCAATAGTTTCAGCGCTCACTACATGGTTACTAAGTCTATTTGTTAACATAGTTGTTAGTTAACCAGTTCTTGAGTATTTCCTTTTTAAACTTAACTTTGTCCAGGTGCATGGCGTAGTGATAAGGTCAACACCCAACCTGTACTTCGCTAGCTTTAATATACAATTAATCTAGAGTTTTTGAAAGCCTCTTCAGGCTGTCTAGATTAAAACTTTACAGCTTCCAGTGACTTCTATTTTGTCTGGTAGGTTGGCAACTAGTTTTTTTAGTTTTTGAGTAGTTTTTGAGTTTGAGTATGACAGCAAAGACTTTGGTTGCAGTGACTCACCTTTTGGCCTAGGCTGATTGTTTCATCCATAAAATCGATCGCTTGTTTTAATTTTGTATTCTTTCATAATGTCGGTGAAGAAAGATGTCAAACCATGATAAGGGATTTATTTGTTTATTTATTTTCTATCTATTTTTGTATTTATCCTCATTTCTATTTTCTTGTATTTGCTTATTTATTTCATTTATTGCAATCGTTTATTTATTTACTTACCATTTTATATTGTTTTATTCTTATGTATTTATCTTAAATTTATTTGGTATATTTGCTCATTTTATTTATTTATCCTTATTTAAATTTTGATATATTTGCTTGTTTATTTTATTTATCCATTGATAAATTCATTCAATATTTACCTATTTGTTTACTTTTATATGCCAGAGCTTTTGGTTAATATGTTGAGGATATAAGACAAAAGAACGAAGAAAGAAAGTTTGAGCAAAGTTGGTAACTGGACACTACATGAAAGTAATATCCAGAGCCAGGCGCGATACAGAATATGGTCGTGCTGATAAAAGACTCGTACATATACAAACACGCACACACGTGCACACATACGCAAGTACACGCACGTACATTCACGCACACGCACGTAAGCACACATGCACGTACACACGCACTCACAAATGTAAGTACTCGTACACGGAAAATACATGCACGCGCACACATACACATAGAGAAGGTTTAAGGCTAGGTAGATAGGAATGGTCTGAAAAGTGGCTAATGAAATTTAACACAAGTAAATGCAAGGTAATGCACATAGGTAAAAATAACAGTAAGTACGATTACAAGTTATTTGGTAATTCGTTAACAAAAGTGGATAGTGAAAAAGATCTCGGCGTAATTATCAGTAACGACCTCAAATCATCCAAGCAGTGTATTTCAGCCTCTGAGAAAGCAAATAAGATTCTGGGATTGATTGCGCGATCTTTTGATTTCAAAAGTCCATCACTCATTAACAAGCTATACAAATCGTTAGTTCGTCCACATTTGGAATATGCTGTTTCCGTATGGTCACCGAATCTCATTAAAGACATTGACAGACTGGAAAAAGTACAACGGCGAGCCACAAAACTGATTCCAAATAAAAAAGCGTAGACTCAGAGGTGACTTGATACAGGTCTTTAAGATTTTAAAGGGAATTGACAACATCAAAAGTGACCAAATTTTCACATTGAATGAGAATCAGACAAGAAACAATGGTCTCAAACTGTCCGGAAATAGATTCAATTTGGAAGTAGGTAGAAACAACTTTGCCAACCGTGTAGTTAATGAATGGAATAAACTTCCTGCACAGGTAGTGCAATGTAGTTCAGTTCGAAGCTTTAAAAATCATTTAGATAAATACCTAAG
>NC_134790.1:30183198-30195698 GCF_046742065.1 Oratosquilla oratoria
TATATATATATATATACAGTATATGTATATATATAATATATATATGTATATATATAATATATAATGTATATATAATATATATATATTTTTTCAACAGAAACCCACTGTGTTGGATAAGAAGAAATGAAATAAAATGAATTCCATATATTTCGATCACGGACTGTGATCCTCTTCAGTGGAATACAGAAAGGTAGAGCAAATGGCATGTCTTATATACAATAAAAATAAGGGACAAGGGTAGGACTCAGGTAGCATCTAGTACTTTGCGGGGCAGGTCACCCGCCTTCACCAACGATGGTAACAATTTATTGACTGCCCAGGTGGTAATGCAGTCAGGTGACCACTGTCCATATGACATATTAAAATTTGGAAATTTGTTAATCAGGGATGATTCTATTATTTTTCTTTTAAAACTGCATTTTGAATTAAAGATAATCTTTGCCTCATTCCAATCCATATGATGGCCTTCCTTGTCTACATGTTGGAAGACAGCGGAATTATGTTGTGCGTATTTAATTGAATTTTTATGTTCTTTCATCCTAGTATATAAATCTCTACCTGTTTGTCCCCAATATACATTGTTACAATCAGAGCAAGGGAGTTTATACACACCTTGATGTATTTCTTCTCTAGGTCTTTGATGTACATTGACTATTTTCTTAAACAAATTATTGGGATAACTAAAAACAATTTTAATATCTTCCTGTGGAAGAAATTGAGAAATGTCATTTAAGGACCTATTATAAGGCAATTTAATACAGTTTTTGTCCCAACTGAAGTTCTTACTGGAATGGGAAGTGGATCCAAAGTAACTAGTTTTGGCTTTACTTAGGGCTCTATTTAGAAACCAATCAGGATACCCTATTCTTTTTAATTGATTCCTGATGGTTGTTATCTCCATTTCCAAATAATGTGGACTACATAATCTAAGTGCCCTCAGGAAAAGACCTGAGGCAACACTATATTTAATTTTATCAGGATGGTGACTGAAAAAGTGCACATAACTCCCCGTATGTGTGGGCTTTCTGTACACAGTGAAGGACAATTGGTCCTGATGCCGTATTAATAGGATATCTAAAAATGGTAGTCTATTATCCACCTCCCATTCAACTTTGAATTTAATATTAGTGGCTAAGTTGTTTATTTGTTCAAAGAAAGCATCAAAAGATCCCCATTCGTCATCCCAAATCGTAAAGATATCGTCCACATACCTATACCAAAACATTCCTTGTGGCTTAATGTCTTGTAAAAGCACTGTCTCGAAATACTCCATATATAGGTTAGCTAACACTGGGGAGAGATTAGATCCCATTGAACATCCGAACTGCTGTTTATAATATTGATCTTTAAATGAGAAGGTATTAGTGTTAGCACATAATTCCGTTAGTTTAATGATTTTGCTGACAGAGATTGGTAGTTGGTCCCGATCATTTTGTAATTTTGTTTCCAAGAAAGCTAAAACCTCAGCTACGTTGATGCAGGTGAACAAAGAAACTACATCAAGACTTAGTAATTTTCTCTGCCCAGATAAATGATGATTCTTGATCTTACTTATGAAATCTTCTGAATGTTTTATATGCGAGTCGGAAAAGCACCCTACAAATTGTGATAAAATGTTCGTGAGCCATTTTGATGTCTTACTCGTACAAGAATTTCTATTTGAAATGATGGGTCTTAGGGGAACACTTTCTTTATGAATTTTTGGGAGTCCATAGAAATTAGGTAGTTGTGGGTTTATGACTAATAAATTATTATTAAAAAACTCTTTTCCCACGATATTGCGTGCTCTTCTATTGAATTCCGAGGCAGTACTTTTGAGAGGGTTTTTAGTTAGTTTTTCATAAGTCCTGATATCATTTAAAAGGTCAAAGGCTTTGCTTTCATATTCTAACTGATTCAGAATAACTATTTTCCCACCCTTATCAGCACGGGAAATGACGACATCTTTACGATTCGTGAGACTGTCTACTGCTAACTTATAACGCTTAGGCAAACCACATTCATCCTTAAAACAATCCACTATGCCTTGTAATAGAATCCCTTTTAGACACAAAAGTTCTTTATCATACTTATTGGACGCTAAATACCTATCAAATTCCACAATATGGTCTAGGGAATGATGTTTTGTAGGCATCAAGGCAAAATTGACACCTAAGCCTAACACCTCTAGTTCATGGCGCGTAAAAGTAACATCTGATAGATTTACTACATTTTCTATCACAGAGAATTTAGACCACACACTGTTTTTACACAATCTTTCTAACTTCTTGAGTTGTATCTCTTGATGCTTAACACTTATTCTAGATGCTTTTTCCAGAGCAACCTGAGCTAAAAGTTTATAGGTGCGGACATTTGGGCACAAAAACTTGAGATTCCTCGTAGCAACCCTTACTTGGTAATAAATGTCATCACACTCCAAAGAAGCAAGCTTGATGCGTTCGAGTAGGAATTCCCTGATGTAGGCGGGAAAACTATGACCCAGGTTACTGTATTTAAGGAAGCCAAACGACTTCGGGCACACTTGTTCTTCAAGACACTTGGTTAAAAACTACCACTGGTTTTTCCTCTTCTTGCTGGCTATGATGGAAGATTCAAACTGCCGATACGCCTTCTTGAGTCCATCTAGTCGAAAGAGTGAGCGGAGAGATGAAGAAGTATCCATCGTGGGTGTAAATAACTATAAAGTAATGTCGTAACACATTCGTAAAGATTCAACAGAAACCCACTGTGTTGGATAAGAAGAAATGAAATAAAATGAATTCCATATATTTCGATCACGGACTGTGATCCTCTTCAGTGGAATACAGAAAGGTAGAGCAAATGGCATGTCTTATATACAATAAAAATAAGGGACAAGGGTAGGACTCAGGTAGCATCTAGTACTTTGCGGGGCAGGTCACCCGCCTTCACCAACGATGGTAACAATTTATTGACTGCCCAGGTGGTAATGCAGTCAGGTGACCACTGTCCATATGACATATTAAAATTTGGAAATTTGTTAATCAGGGATGATTCTATTATTTTTCTTTTAAAACTGCATTTTGAATTAAAGATAATCTTTGCCTCATTCCAATCCATATGATGGCCTTCCTTGTCTACATGTTGGAAGACAGCGGAATTATGTTGTGCGTATTTAATTGAATTTTTATGTTCTTTCATCCTAGTATATAAATCTCTACCTGTTTGTCCCCAATATACATTGTTACAATCAGAGCAAGGGAGTTTATACACACCTTGATGTATTTCTTCTCTAGGTCTTTGATGTACATTGACTATTTTCTTAAACAAATTATTGGGATAACTAAAAACAATTTTAATATCTTCCTGTGGAAGAAATTGAGAAATGTCATTTAAGGACCTATTATAAGGCAATTTAATACAGTTTTTGTCCCAACTGAAGTTCTTACTGGAATGGGAAGTGGATCCAAAGTAACTAGTTTTGGCTTTACTTAGGGCTCTATTTAGAAACCAATCAGGATACCTATATATGGAGTATTTCGAGACAGTGCTTTTACAAGACATTAAGCCACAAGGAATGTTTTGGTATAGGTATGTGGACGATATCTTTACGATTTGGGATGACGAATGGGGATCTTTTGATGCTTTCTTTGAACAAATAAACAACTTAGCCACTAATATTAAATTCAAAGTTGAATGGGAGGTGGATAATAGACTACCATTTTTAGATATCCTATTAATACGGCATCAGGACCAATTGTCCTTCACTGTGTACAGAAAGCCCACACATACGGGGAGTTATGTGCACTTTTTCAGTCACCATCCTGATAAAATTAAATATAGTGTTGCCTCAGGTCTTTTCCTGAGGGCACTTAGATTATGTAGTCCACATTATTTGGAAATGGAGATAACAACCATCAGGAATCAATTAAAAAGAATAGGGTATCCTGATTGGTTTCTAAATAGAGCCCTAAGTAAAGCCAAAACTAGTTACTTTGGATCCACTTCCATTCCAGTAAGAACTTCAGTTGGGACAAAAACTGTATTAAATTGCCTTATAATAGGTCCTTAAATGACATTTCTCAATTTCTTCCACAGGAAGATATTAAAATTGTTTTTAGTTATCCCAATAATTTGTTTAAGAAAATAGTCAATGTACATCAAAGACCTAGAGAAGAAATACATCAAGGTGTGTATAAACTCCCTTGCTCTGATTGTAACAATGTATATTGGGGACAAACAGGTAGAGATTTATATACTAGGATGAAAGAACATAAAAATTCAATTAAATACGCACAACATAATTCCGCTGTCTTCCAACATGTAGACAAGGAAGGCCATCATATGGATTGGAATGAGGCAAAGATTATCTTTAATTCAAAATGCAGTTTTAAAAGAAAAATAATAGAATCATCCCTGATTAACAAATTTCCAAATTTTAATATGTCATATGGACAGTGGTCACCTGACTGCATTACCACCTGGGCAGTCAATAAATTGTTACCATCGTTGGTGAAGGCGGGTGACCTGCCCCGCAAAGTACTAGATGCTACCTGAGTCCTACCCTTGTCCCTTATTTTTATTGTATATAAGACATGCCATTTGCTCTACCTTTCTGTATTCCACTGAAGAGGATCACAGTCCGTGATCGAAATATATGGAATTCATTTTATTTCATTTCTTCTTATCCAACACAGTGGGTTTCTGTTGAATCTTTACGAATGTGTTACGACATTACTTTATAGTTATATATATATATATGTATATATATGTATGTATATATACATATATATATATACGTATATATATATATATATATATATATATAAATACATATATGTATATATAATATATATATAATATATATATTTATAAGATATATATATATATAATTGTTGAGACATTCTGACAGGTTGATGTAAGCGGAATAGGAAACACAGGAGTCTTAGTCTTGAGTTTATTCCTGACTAGTTTCGCAGGTATGCTTTTTCTTTGAAAAAGCATACCTGCGAAACTAGTCAGGAATAAACTCAAGACTAAGACTCCTGTGTTTCCTATTCCGCTTACACCATATATATAATTATGTATATATATATATATATATATATATATATATATGTATATATATATATATATATGTGTATTATATATATATGTATATTATATATATATATATATATGTATATATATATATGTATATTATATATACATATATATATGTGTATATATTATATATATGTATATTATATTATATATGTATATATATATATATATATATATTATATATATATATAGACATATGTATAAATATATATATACTAGCCAAATTACCCGCGCGTTGCTGCGAGTCCTTCAATAATCTCTAACCTGACCATACCCCACCTAACTTTAACTCTTTACCCTAAGCAATTTTTTTTTTCAATGAAATTTAGCTTTGAACACTCCCCCTCTCAGGTATGCGCCAATCCACCAAAGGTTGGGAAACCCTATTTCGAAAATACATGCATACACAAACACAAATATATTAACTCGTTCTTTTGCGTGCGCGCGCGCGTGTATTCACTATTCACTTGGTCTTTGGATCACGTGTTGGACTCGTGATCGACAGCTATTTCCCTCCTGGAAGAGAGCTCAGAGCTCGTAGGTCCGATCTATGGGTAATGCTATGACCTTACACACACACACACACCCAACTCCCCGCCCACGAGAGTCAGAGTAACGACCCGAAGCGCAGCTGTACCGAAATAATTTCGGCCCTAGGCAGGATTCGAACCAAGCACTACGGGCACCACCATGCTAGTAGTTCATCGCTCTACCAACTGCGCCACCGAGTCGTGTGTGTGTGTGGATTGACAATAAATGTCTACAGGTAAAAGGTGAAGAAATGTATCTATATAATCTTCAGAATATACATTGTTATAGGGGTTTATCTTAAAAAACTTAGGAGTTTGTGAATAATTTGTTTCCGCCCGCACTGTTATTAAATGAAAATAACCAACATTTCAACATTTGGTAAAATTATACAATAATTTTACATTTACATGTTTTCTTCTTACAAAAGCTATCATGGTTTGTGGCAACATTAATTTCACAAATATAGATAATATTTATGGACACATGCAATGGTTTGTTCAATCATATTAATTCTTATGTCACAAAAAATTCTACGTGACTTAAGGGGATACTACAGTAGTGGCGTGTCCCCACACAATAAGCCGCCTAACTTTAACCCTTAACCTTTTTTTTATGAAATATAGTTTTCCAAGTACCTGGAGTGATAAGGTATCAGAATATATATGGCTATGGGGGTCCATCTCTAAAAGCCTAGGAGGAGTTTGTGAACAAACAAATAATCAAACAAACAGATAGACAGAGGCTACTACTTTATTATAGTATATATATATATATATATATAATATATATACTATATGTGTGTGTGTGTGTGTGTGCATGTGTGTGTGTGTGTGTATGTGTGTGTGTGCGTGTATGTTTGTGCATGTGTGTGTGTGTGTGTGTGTGTATTTACCTAGTATTATACGGGAAGGGAGCTATGTTCGTGGTGACCCGTCTTTGCATCTTTCAGCATCAAGTTTATTCTTAAAATCGTGAATAGTATTTGCACACACTGTTTTTTCATCTAAGTTATTCCATATATCCAGCATTCTGTGTGGGAAGCTATTTCTTTTCATGACCTCATGTTTTTCCATTGTCATTTTTTAGTAAATCTTTTCTGTCAAAGATTTCCATTCCTTACACGATTCTATATATAGTCAGTAGATCACCTCTTTCTCTTCTTTGCTCTAATGTTGGTAGTTCTAGCTTCGATAATCTTTGTTCGTATGTTAATTTGGAAAGAGCTGGTGCCAACTTTGTTGTTGCTCTCTGTATTCTTTCTAGTTTCCTTATATTCTTTTTAGTACTGGGTGTCCATAGTGTCGCTGCATATTCCAGTTTTGGTCTAATCAATGTGACTGTGTGTGTGTGTGTGTGTGTGTGTGTGTGTGTGTGTGTGTGTGTGTGTGTGTGTGTGCAAGCATGTATCCATTCATATCGACAAGATCAAAGCAACATATGAAGCAATGGCATTCACCTTTTAGCATGGCGTCTCTTGGGGGATGACTGTTCGCTGCCATGTTTAGCTCACACATATAAACAAACGACGTGTGTGTGAGAGCGTGCGCGCGTGTATGTAAGATGAGGGAGGAAGCAGTTTACACAAAGGGTCCCTAATGACTCATACAATTTTATAGCACTTCTCCATCCTCAGAGTGCTAACAACGGCGTGGAGAGCGCCTGCGTCATCAGCGCTCGCGTTCGCGGCAAACCTTCCACCCCCGGTTGGGCTAACGTTTTTAGTTGATGATTTCTGTCATGTTAAACAAAGAGTGGGTGAGAAGAATAGACACTGAGTAGACGTCCCGTGTGTTACCTCTTTGCCTAGAATAAGAATATAGGAAAATATATTTATAAACAAATAGATAAGTAACTAGATAAGTTAATTAAAAGAAAATAAACTATTGACCCAGACTAATTCATCAAAAGAGGCAGGACTTCCTTTTATGTGGCTATTACAATTAACATTATTCTTCTGTTTTCTGTAGATCGGTGATATGCGGACTTTTTATTTTGTACACTTGTGCGACTGAGGTAAGGGAATACATATGCACGTCACTCTGAGACACATGAATTTCAAATTTCTCAATTTTTTTTCTTAATTTTTGTCTTTTCTTTAATACAACTGAAGTGATGTAGCTTGGACATAACTCACGAAATATTAATTTCTTTTAATCTAAGCCACCTTGACTTGGCGCGTTTTGTTGTTGTTCCTCTTCTTGTTAGATAAATTATTTATCTTGCGAGGACATAAATAATCATTTGAAATTAATTGAAAAGGCACAAGGGCCTGGAGTGGCATATTGAGGTTGCGACCCCTGCAATTAGGGCCAGGCCTTTTGTCTAGCGGCTGCGAGAGCCTGGATTACTATTTTATTTATTTATATTTTATTTATCTATTTACCCATTTATTTGTTTATTTATTTACTTTATTCAGTTTTTCTTGTCTGACTGCTGGAAGGTCCTATACTCGATTTGCAAGCTATTATAATTTCATTTGTCCATTTATCCATTTATTTATTTATATATTTATTTGTTTAGTTTATGTATTAATTGATTATTTCATTTGTTTATTGAGCCATTTATTTACTTGTTTATATAATGTATTTATGTATTTATTTATTCATCCATTACTTTATTTACTTTTTTGTTTATCTATTTAATCTTGTATTTATTCATTTATCTATCTATTCACCTATTTACAAGTTTACCTAATGTATTTATTTGTTTATTTATTTATCTACTTGTTTATTTCAGTTATCTATATATCTATTTCTGTATCATTTATATGTTTACTTACCTATTTATTGAAATATTATTGTACCATTTTTTTTTTACTATTTCATTAGTTTATTAATTTATATATTCATTTCTTTATATTTATATTTAATTGCTAGTTCAATTATTTATTTATTTATCTTTATTTAATTGTGATATATCTATTTATATTCATGTACCAAATGGAAATCTGTTTAGGTGTTGAATTAGTTGAATGCTGAGAGAAGCACTGTAATTTGTGTCATCCAAAGCAAAAACCAGTTTGCCAGCATTGGTTAACGAATGGAATTGACTTAGTAACAATGAAACTATTGATTCTTTTAATACAAGATTGAATGAACTTATGGATAGGGATGAATTATGGTAAGGGACATGGAACTTCCTGGTGTAGGTCTTATGGTCTCTTCCAGTCTTTCCCATTCTTATGTTCTTATGATGAATCTGAAGTCGGCCATTCTGGTGGTAAGCCTCACGAAGAACATAGGGCCAGCAAAGCGGGCCAGATTTTATATTTTATTAACAATATATTTTTTTAACTGGGGGGGTGATATTCATCATTAATGGTTTGTTGACGTTTAGATTTAACTGGATATTATTTTTTCTTAATTCTATATGTTTTCCCCTTATGTGTTCATATGAACTTTTTGCCAATATTGATACTCCAGCAACCAATATTACTTTTGTTCTCTGTCAGTAAACCTTAGTTGAATTAGAATAAAATGACAATAGTCTTTTTGGTTAGCTCATCATTTTCATTTTTGCCTTATATATATATATATATATATATATATATATATATATATATATATATATATATATATGTATATATATGTATGATTCATTCTTTGTTTATTCACTTATCGATTTTTACTCCTATGATTACTTCCTCCTCTGTCAGTCCAGCTTTAATTTTTGCCTTCTGAGTGTACAAACGATATCACGCGTGATCCTAGGACCCACCATAATCACTTGCTCCTAAGGAGTTTCTGTAGAATCTTCCAGTTGTAAGGAACGACGCCATTTCTCCTTTGCCATCCACCACTCTCTCCCTTTTCCATACTCACTTTCTCGTTACTCTCTCTCTCACTTCGTCCAGTAGTTAGTCTCGTCCCCTGTTCCTCCTTCCACTCTCCTCTCTTCCTTCCTCCTTCATCCTCCCATTCTCATTACCTCCTTCCTCCTTCATCCTCCCACTCTCATTCCCTCCTTCCTCCATCCTCCTTCCACTCTCCTTCCTAGTCTTTTTTTCACGTTCCCTCCCTTCCTCCTTTCTTTTCGCTCTCCTTCCCTCCTTTCCTCTTAACCCTTTTATTGTTGAAGCTTTCCCACTTCCACCGGGTGAATAAAGTTGCTTGGCGGCATTGAGATTAAATCTTAGATTTTTTTCCAACAGTAAAAATGTAAATGAGATTAAATATTTTAGTGTGATATAGATGATTTTCGCACTAATTTATCCAAGATGAACAAAAGAAACATAGACTTTACAATAAACAAAGTCAATATAAAGGAATGAATCCTCTAATTTACCCACGAAAGATGAGGAAAATCACATTGACCTTACAATAAAAGGTCTATATAAAGGATTGAATCCTCTAATTTACCTACAAAAGGTGAGGAAAATCACGTAGACTTTACAATGAACAAAGTCTACATAAAGGATTCATTCCTGCCATTTATCCACAAAAAAATGAACAAAAACACACGGACCTTGTAATCCTACCTAGAACCTATATTCATTTCACAGGATGAAATGTCTCGAAAGAGGAATGCCTGTCGAAACGGAAATGACGAGACGGGGTGAAGGCGACAGACGAAGGTTCCTGACGTTAAATACATAAACTGTTTAGGTCAAACGAAAACACGGAGGGTCGTTTTGGTCCCAGGTCAGCCTATTCCTGCCTGCTGACCTGCACTCTGTGATCTGTCAAAGGACTTTTCGACCTGTACCAAATTGGCGTAGGGTATATATATTTTTAGTTTGTATATGGATATGTAAATACAAAAAGAAAAATGCAGACGCACACATAAGCATACAAGAAGCACGCAGTAAATACAGAGATTAAACATGTGCATAAGCACAAACGATGAAGCACACATATACCTACACACACACACACACACACACACACACACACACACACACACACACACACACACACACACACACACACACACGAATCCATCCGCATAAACACACTCAAAAACAAACAAATATATTTTCATGTGTGTATAATCACTTGTACAAATACTTGTGAATATTTGTCTTTTTCCCTCGAAGCTTTCCCTACGATGATTTTATGTAGTACATTTGGTTCACAAACTAGAAAATAAATTAGTTGGATATTTTTTTACGCATTGAAAAAAAGGGGTAAGACTCTCCATATACCTCACCTCGGATTCACATGCTTATCTTAAGTAAAACATTTCTTCTTATATATATTTATTTGCCTATTTGTGTATCTATTTACCTATTCTTTCATTTACCTATTTATTTCATTTTTAAGTTACTTTGTTTATACATGTTTAGAGATCTTTGACATATCACAAAGATTTTTAAAGTTTATTGACTCGGGTTTGTTTGTAGACCTTCAGTGTTTTGAAGCAAAACCCAATTTGATGAAAATAAGATTAAATGTTAATTTATCATGTCAGATCCCGGTAGTATCACCTTTATGTGCGATGGATAAATATAAAATAAAAAATAGCTCGACCTTGAAACCTTTTATTTTATTTTTTTACTCATCTATTTTATTTGTTTATATGTTTATTTATTGATTTATTGATTGATTTATTTATTTACCTTAAGGGAATAGCTTTTAACTGCACCTCGGAACGTTTTCTTTTGTTATTTTGTTGATTTATTTTATTTTTCATATGTTTATTTATTCATCGTTTCATCTATTGATTTATCTTGTTAACTTTTCGCAAAAGAATCTAAACCTTTGAAAAAATAAGACAAATAGTATTCAGTTATATAAAGTGAATGTTTTAAATCTGTTCTATGTGTTATATTATGTCACTAAAATCAACCGCTATAATGAATATATATTCAATTAATTGATTTATACCCATTTTCAAGTTTCCTCAAACTTCACCAAGAAGCACAGAAATACACTTTACACTTTAGGCTAAACTCTGGCCGTGGCTTTGAAAGTTAGGGAAGCCATTGGAAAGTAGCCACGGAACATTATATGGCTTTGTAGCCATAGATGGCATAGCCTTGTGTTAGTTCTTGGCTCTTAGAAAGGGCTAAGACTAATTATGCACTAATTAACTATGTCAAAGTAGGGCCTGCAAGTGATACATACACACGCGTATGCACATACACATACACACACACACACACACATACATACACACACACATACACACACGCACACGCATGCACACATACACACACACACACACACACACACATACTGTGCACACACACACACACACACACACACACACACACACGCATGCACACACACACACACACACACACGCGCGCACACACACGCATGCACACACACACACACACACAAAGTAACTCTTTTTCAGAAAGGGTTGTAAACCACCTTCAAAAAATAATAATGATAATAATAAGTAAATAAATAGATAGATAAATAGGATAAACGCCTCACCCAATACACAAACAAACAAACGTATACACATAGATGAATAAAATTAAATAAAATGTAATGCATACGGTCTTACTGGAAAGAAAGCAAAGACCAAATTCGTTCTGCGTGCAATGGTAGTGTGTCCGATGCAGCGAGTGAAAAATATGACTTGAAGTTACGACCCCAAGATGCAAAGGTAAGTTACACCACCAAGTTGTTAGATTTGCATAGTTTGTTAATTTACATCGCTAACGACTTCAAGTTATGGTTCGCGTGTAAAGCGTAGCCTACAGACGCTAAGTTAGCTGATGAAGTACAAAGTTGATTCATTTTTTTAGCGAGAGAGGGCTACCCACAAAGATGAATAAAATCGCTTGATAGCAAACGGGACAAGCACCACCTGGTCAATTTTGAGTTGCGATCTTCAGATACGACATGGATTTACGATGCGAACTTAATATATTCATGTACGACGAACGTTAGATTGAAATATGGATTTGGCAAACACCTGTGACTAACTCCTTGACCGCTACGGTCGATTTGAAA
>NC_134790.1:30200698-30205698 GCF_046742065.1 Oratosquilla oratoria
GTCCTGAGACTCTGAAACGGCAAAGTCATGCGAGGATAATGGGAAGAGAAAGGAGACCTAGAGATGTGTATATATGTTGAAGCAAACGAGAAAGCCGGTGTCTGGCGTTTTCCACGTTTTATAAATGTATTTTTTTCTGGTGTGGATATATATGTATATATATATATATATATATATATATATATATATATATATATATATATATATGTATATATACATAACAAATAGTTTCCGACAGTAGCCCCGTGGTTCGAACCGAGGCCTCGATTGAGGCCATGTCTATGCTTTACCGACTGAGCTATAGGAGCTTCAAAAGTCTCCAACTTGGAGTTAACGTTATCCCAATGCTTTACCGACTGAGCTATGGGAGTTCCAAAACCCTCCAAATTGGAGTTGATCTAACTCCCGAAAAATCTAGGTAGAAATTGGCTTGGCGTTCAGCGAGGCCTTGGTTCGAACCCCGGGGTGACTGTCAGAAGTTATTTGTAATGATATGCGCTTTCACTAGCGATTCACTTCAGGTATTTACAATGACAAGAGAATTACAAAGGAGGAGCATGACAACAGGACACTTTTTGGTCGATAACTAAGTCGGATGCGAAAAATTATGATAATGATAAAAACTAAAATATGTATATACAGTATATTCATATATATATGTATATATATATATACACATATATATATAATATATATGTGTGTGTGTGTGTGTATACATATATATATATATATATATATATATATATATATATATACATATACATATTCAACAAAAATATATTTCGATCATTTATTTCATTTCTTCTTATCCAACACAGTGGGTTTTTGTTGAATCTTTACGAATGTGTTACTACATTACTTTATAGTTACATATACATATACAGACATGTATTTCCTCAGTAACCATACGTTACTTCAGATTCAGTATTGAAAAAAGAACCTTCGTTTTCAAATCTTCTTGAGTAGGATGACATTCTTGTTATTTAAAAAAATGTATATATCATTATTTATATTTCAAATATGTATGTTTTTTTTTACAATCCGGCGCTCGTCGCCGAGCTAGCTAACAAAGAATGAACATATTGAAAGCTAATGGAGTTGCGTACAAGAGCAATTACTGTGTAACCCTACATTAGATACGGAAGTTACTTTTCGATATGTTGCACTAATATTTTACTTATTCATTTATTCATCTATCTAAAAAGATAGATGAATAAATGTCTATTTGTTCATGTATTTCTTATCTATTGATTTGGTTATTTATTAATTCATATACTTATCTCGTTTATTATTTTATTTATTTATTTATTTTCTTATTTATTTGTTTATTTCTGTCATGGTATGTATGTCAGGGTATGTTCTTTGGAGAAAATTGAGTCTAATTAGTCTTAGTATAAAATTTTAGGTAACCTCACGTTACTGCGCTACCCCCGTCTTGTTATTTGTTACTTGTTACTTGTTACTAGCTTATGTCAATACTTCTTACATCATACAGTGTATTACTCCCTTTGCCATTTTTTTCTGGTCCCTTGGCAGCTAATGTAATAATTTCTCTCAAATATTTTCTTTTTTATGATATTTGTAGGTACTCGGTGTCTGATTTAAGAAGGTGAAATGTAATAAGATATTAGAATTACGGAAATATTATATATATATATATTATATATATATATATATATATATATCACCAAATAGATTGGAAGAATGCAGCCATAGTGGATAAATTACATTGTAGTTTCAAAAGAAAAATGATTGTCTTTATTCATCAAATATTTTCCAAGCTTTAACACATCAAAAGGTCAAAGGTCACCAAATTCTATCACCAGCTTGGTATTAAACAAATTTATCTCTAAGGAACAAAATGTCCGGCCCCATCAAGGTCATGTGATTTGAGAATTCCCATGTTCCCTTTTGTTGTAATTTCCTACTCTAAGTATGTATCTGCTGAAGAGGACTGCAATCAGTGGTCGAAATATACGGTTTACTTTGTATCTCAGCCTATCTTTTCCCAGAGTGGGTTTAAGTTATACGAGGGTCGTTCCAAAAGTAATACCTTTTTTTTTTTTTTTTTTACCGCTCGAAGGAATCCGAGGGGATTGCAAATTGCATTGTTATGATGACTGAACTTATGCACTCATGACCTGAAAGTTTCATCTCTCGGTTGCAGATATTGAGCCTGTGACACTCTAAGAAACCATTTAGAATACATGTCCTATTGAAGTCGACAGCAGTTACAGCATTATTCAGTTTGCATTTTCAATTTTTCTAACGGTATTCCGATCTTCTTAGGCGAGGGTACTAAGTAAATTTCTAAAATCCATGATAACTCGAGACGTCTTTCGGCCTTCACTCGGCCATCTTCAGGAGTGTAAGTATAGTTGTATTAGGTTCAAATGGTGATTATATTTGGCTTATGTTGGCACTGGGGGAGGTGACCTTTGTGCGGAAGGTGGCGCTCCGTGAGGTGCTTATAAACAAGACGAAAAAGTCATGCGGAATATCATCCTGCAACACACGGAGCGCCACAAGGACTTAGCACCCCACGGAGCGCCACCTTCCGCTACCAAGGGCACCTCCCCCAGTGCCAACATAACCCAAACATAATCAACCTGACACAACTATACTTACACTCCTGAAGATTCCCGAGTGAAGGTCTCGAGTTGTCATGGATTTTAGAAATTGACTTAGTACCTTCGCCAATGAAGATTGGAACACTTAGAAAAATTGAAAAAGCAAACTGCAAATTGAATAATGCTGTAACTGCTGTCGACTTCAATAGAATATATATATATATATATATATATATATATATATATATATATATATATATATATATATAATGTGTGTGTGTGTAATACTGCAGCAGTCAGGAGCTGTCAAGAATCTGATACATGGGAAGACATTCACAGATTGTCGTTGCTGTCTCTCCTAATAATTGACTCTCATTGGACACTTCCGGGGAAGATGGCCGCGTTTCTCTTGTTTCTAGAGGAATGGGTAACTTTACCAATAATGTTGTTCTGGACTATAGTTTACTAGTGATTTTATCAAGGCTTGTTGGCTTGGTTTGCCTTTTTATGTGGAACCCCATGAAAAATAAAAATAAGCAAAATATGTGTGGTTCACCATGGTCTTGGATCACGTATTGAACTCGTGATCCACAGCTATTTCCCTCCCGGAAGAGTTCAGAGCTCATATATGACCAATCTGTGGATAATGCTGTGACGTTACAGTCACATACATACACAACTCCCCGCCTACGAGAGTTGGAGTAACGACTCACAGCGCAGTGTACTAAAATTATTTCAGCCCTGGGCGGGATTCGAACCCGGACCGCCGTAATGGCTGCTAAGAACTCTAGCAACTGCACCACCGACTCGCTTGTGCGTGTGTGTGTGTGTGTGTGTGTGTGTGTGTGTGTGTGCGTGCGTACGTGCGAGCGTGTGGAAAAGAGAAAGACAGAGACAGTGTGTGTGTGTGTGTGTGTGTGTGTGTGTTTGTGTGTGTGTCTATGCGTACATGTTTCATGTAACTAGAAAAGAGTCGCACGTAAATCATGATTTACGAGATTAAACTGATCTCTGCTATAAATTGGACCACTTAGCATAGACCCACGTTTTCACACGATAAGCACCTGACGAGTGTGTAAGCACCAATCAAGTGCCAAGAGTTTTCAGGAAATGTGATTCGTATCTAATTTGCGACCCTTTGCACTAATTCTATCATGTGAATATACTTTTGTATATATTCTGTGTCCTTTTATGTATAGTAATGTGTCCAAGAATTATGGAAGATTTTTGTCATTGTATCAAGTTGTTGCTGTTTTATGAATTTTGCTTTTCAGTAGTCTTGTGGTCTCTCTCCTTCACACTCCCTCTCCATTTTTCTCTCTCTCTCTCACTTTTTCTCTCCCTTCCCCTCTCTCTCTCTCTCTCTCTCTCTCTCTCTCTCTCTCTCTCTCTCTCTCTCTCTCTCTCTCTCTCCTTCACTGTCCCTCTCCATTTTTCTCTCTCTCTCTCCCCCCTTTTTCTCTCCCTCTCTCTCTCTCTCTCTCTCTCTCTCTCTCTCTCTCCCTCTCTCTCTCTCTCCCTCTCTCTCTCCCTCTCCCCCCTCTTTCTCTCTCTCTCCCTCCCCCCCTCTCTCCCCTCTCTCTCTCTCTCTCTCTCTTTGACTTTCACTCTATCTCTTTCTCTCTCGTCTCTTAATTTTCAAAGAGTTACATATCACTTCCAATTGAAAAGAATAACAAATATCTTATTTACAACTAAATCATGGTATAGGGATCGTTCTCTTTTGTGTTATTTCTGTCTCGTTTAAGGTTGTTAGTTTTACTCCAGTCGTGTCTATTCAGCTGCAGGAGACCCCTTCAAAAATGAAATTGTTTTATGTCTCTGGAAATACGTATAGTATGGGGTAGTCTAATAGAGGTGCCCAAATGGGCCAAGGGCTTTAACAAGTGTGATGCAGACAAGAGCATATTAAGACAACAGAGCAGGACTCGCAGTAATAGATTTAAATCGGAAATTCTAAATTTAAGGAAATAAGTAAGAACTACTTTACAAATAATGTTTAACGAAGAGAACAAAGTCATTAGCCATGTATTGAGCACCGAAACTATCGGTTGGTGTAAGAAAAGTTTAGATTGCTTTATGGATGGGGATGATAGCTGAGAAGACTTGGAACTACCTAGTGTAGGTCTTATGGTCTCTTGCAGTCCCCTTCCCTCTTTTATACTTATGCCTAGAATACTGTTTAGAGAAAGAAACTTCTAGAGCTTTCTAGTGTGTTTTTGGATAAATACAGAAAGAAAAGAATGGAACGGAGTAAGAAAAATTAGATAAACAGATGAAATAAAATTCAACGAAACAGGAAATAATGAAGGAATAATGTAATAAAACATGAAGACAACAGCATACAGAAATTAGAAGTACAGGTAAAGGAATTAGGTAAATAAGAATGATAAATAAAAGAAAAGAGAATAAGAAAATGAAGGGAAGGTA
>NC_134790.1:30210698-30213198 GCF_046742065.1 Oratosquilla oratoria
GTGCTGGGGGGAATGACACAGGTAAATTAGAGAGTGAGGAATTGTTTGCGCGGTTCCAGGATGCACTAGATAAGGTTAGGAATAAGGTAGGGGTTTCTGTTGTATGTGGAATCCTTACGAAGCGTAGAGTTGGAGGCATGTGGCATTCCAGGGCTATTGTAATGAATTGCAGGCTGGCGAAACATCGCAAGGCTAATGAATGGCCATTTGTAGACAAATTGGATCTCTTTTACGGTAATAATCATCTATATAGAAGGTACAGGGTGCACTTGTCACCCAAAGGATTTTGGCTCCTTGCTGAATCCCTTGAGCGAGAAGTAGGCATCCTGGCAGGGTTTTTTTCGGGTGGATTACGTGGGAGTCAGGGGGGAAGTATCGGAATATATCTTAGGTCATAGAAACAGCTCAGAAAGGGACTGTGAAGAGAATTACCTAATTAGGTGGAAGGATGATAAACTAAAATTTTACTATACAAATAGCAGAAGCGTAATAAATAAAATTTATTTGCTTGCGTGCGTACAAAGATTTGATATAGTTATTACTGAATCATGGATCAATATGGCTGATAGACATTTCCTTCCGGAAATCGTTATAGAAGGATATAAGTTTTTTCACATGGACAGGCTTGGCAGGATTGGGGAAGGAGTAGCTCTTTTCGTTAAAAATTAAATAAACTGTATTATCAACAATTCGATTAAGGAAGAGGATAGTAAGAAAGCTATGTGGGTGGAGATTATAGGCAAGAATAAGAAAGTTATTACTGGTGTCCTAGATAGACCTCCTAACCTCAGCATTGAGCAGACTGATCACCTGATTCATGAAATTCGCAAGGCGTCCCAGTACAAAAATATTGTGATCATTTTAATTATAGAAACATTGAAGTGCAATATTTCTTAGATGAGGTGTAGGATGATTTCCTAGAACAAATGATTACCAATCTTACGAGGGAAGCGAATACTCTGGACTTTTACAAAGGATTACAAAGGCGGAGCATGCCGACAGGAGACCTTTTGATCCATATCTAGGTCGGATGCAATAAAAAAAAAAATATATATCATAATAATAATAAATTAAAACTATAATAATGTAAAAATAACAAATAAAATACATAAATAAATGCATAGGTATAGTTGAATAACAAACAAACAGGTAAATAGTAAATGATTATAAATTGACATATAACTAATAATAAATGAAAATCAGACAGAAATTATAACAAAACAAAAACAAATAATATAACATAAATTATAATCATTACAGCATCTTACTTAGGTATTTATCTAAATGATTCTTAAAGCTTCGAACTGAACTACATTGCACTACCTGTGCAGGAAGTTTATTCCATTCATTTACTACACGGTTGGCAAAGTTGTTTCTACCTACTTCCAAATTGAATCTATTTCCGGACAGTTTGAGACCATTGTTTCTTGTCTGATTCTCATTCAATGTGAAAATTTGGTCACTTTTGATGTTGTCAATTCCCTTTAAAATCTTAAAGACCTGTATCAAGTCACCTCTGAGTCTACGCTTTTTTAGGGAAAACAGATTCATATGTTTTAGTCGATTTTCGTATGATTTATTTTTGATATTTGGAATCAGTTTTGTGGCTCGCCGTTGTACTTTTTCCAGTCTGTCAATGTCTTTAATGAGATTCGGTGACCATACGGAAACAGCATATTCCAAATGTGGACGAACTAACGATTTATATAGCTTGTTAATGAGTGATGGACTTTTGAAATCAAAAGATCGCGCAATCAATCCCAGAATCTTATTTGCTTTCTCAGAGGCTGAAATACACTGCTTGGATGATTTGAGGTCGTTACTGATAATTACGCCGAGATCTTTTTCACTATCCACTTTTGTTAACGAATTTCCAAATAACTTGTAATCGTACTTACTGTTATTTTTACCTATGTGCATTACCTTGCATTTACTTGTGTTAAATTTCATTAGCCACTTTTCAGACCATTGCTGTAATTGATCTAAATCTTCTTGAATATCTAATTGGTTTGAGTGATCATTTGCCACTCCGCACAGTTTTGTATCATCAGCAAATTTGGAAACGGTAGATTTTAGTCCATGGTCTATATCATTAATATATACTATGAATAGAAGTGGCCCAAGAAGATTTAATAGTATTTGGGAAGAATTAAATAGTACGAATAACGTTGTATTACTAGACTTCAGGAAGACCAATTTTGATGAGATGAGACAGTATTTAAAACATTTGGTCACGAGACCGAGTCAGGGAGCTGTGACGAGGTAAGATACACAGTCATTCCGGGCGACATTAGCGCGGCCAGCAGTCGGGTCACGGAAGGTAATATGCGTACCTTGGGTCAGGTCACTTACAAGCGCGAGGTCAACAGCCCTGTCAGTGATTTGGATGAAATATACAGTAACCTAACAGCTCTAATTCTAAAAGCACAAATAAATTCATTCCCCTCAAGTCGGTATGGAAGAATAGTAATACTCTTAAATGGATGACGGATAGGCTTAA
>NC_134790.1:30223198-30228198 GCF_046742065.1 Oratosquilla oratoria
CCGAAGCTCTACCGACTGAGCTATTAAGACTTTAAATTCTCCAAATTGGGACTTCTAACTCCCGTAGAAACAAGTCGACTGCCAACTACCGTCCTGGCTTGGTTTTACGGAGAACTAAGCCCACTAGTAGCTCGTGGTTAAGCTGGTACGTATCCTTAATTGACTTTTGTCGTTGTAATACCTGAAAAAATCGCCATTGATGGCGAATGCCAATCAAATAATTCCGACAGTCGTCCCCGGACTCGAAGCGGGGCCTTACAAAATGCAAAGCAGAAGCTCTACCGACTGAGCTATTGACACTTAAAATTCTCCTACTTGGAAGTTTATCTAACTTCCAAACAACTAAGTCCACTGCTAACTGCAGGCCTAACTTGGTTTTACGGAGAACTAAACCCACTCATAGCTCGTATATATATGTAATATATATATGTAATATATATATATAAGAGAATCCCAAAGAATTCTATAGTTACATTAGAGATAAAATGGTTGTTAGGAATCACATTGGTCCACTATTATCTGCTGACGGTCAACTTGAATATTCAAATGAAGGAATGTGTAATATCTTAAACAAATATTTTAGCTCGGTATTCGTAAACGAAACACCTCAAAGTGAATTCCAAACTGAAACCTGTGAAAAGTCTGGGGTAAACTTACTACGGTAAATATAACAAAAGAAAAAATTAAAAGGTGTATAGACAAACTCAAAGTTAATAAAACACCAGGGCCTGACGGTTGGCATCCAAGAATCTTAAAGGAAATGAAAAATGAGATTGTTGTTCCATTAGAAATTATTTTCAAGAAATCCATCATATCCGGAGATGTCCCAAGAGAATGTAAGCTAGGTAACGTTACTTCCATATTCAAAAAAGGTGTCAAAAAGAAACCAAATAACTACGAGTATAGGCCCATAAGTTTGACTTCAATCGTAGGAAAACTAATGGAAACTATCATCAGAGATGCTATCGAACATCATTTAGAAAGTAACCGTTTGATAAATGATAGCCAGCATGGTTTCAGACGGAAATGTTCTTGTGTGACTAACTTACTCGAATTCTACAACACAGTTATCTCGAATTATGACAAAAGAAACAACATAGATTTAATATATCTAGACTTTTGCAAAAGCTTTTGATACCGTCGCACACGAAAGACTACTTACTAAATTAGCTTTGCATGGAATAAGTGGTAGCCTATTAGGTTGGACTAGTAATTGGTTGAATGGTCGAAAAACGAGGGTTGTTTTAAATGGAAAAACTTCTGGATGGAAAAGTGTTGCAAGTGGAGTTCCTCAGGGTTCCGTTCTTGGGCCACTTCTATTCATAGTATATATAAATAATATAGACCATGGACTAAAATCTACTGTTTCCAAATTTGCTGATGATACAAAAATGTGCGGAGTGGCAAATGATCACTCAAACCAATTAGATATTCAAGAAGATTTAGATAAATTACAGCAATGGTCTGAAAAGTGGCTAATGAAATTTAACACAAGTAAATGCAAGGTAATGCACATAGGTAAAAATAACAGTAAGTGCGATTACAAGTTATTTGGAAATTCGTTAACAAAAGTGGATAGTGAAAAAGATCTCGGCATAATTATCAGTAACGACCTCAAATCATCCAAGCAGTGTATTTCAGCCTCTGAGAAAGCAAATAAGATTCTAGGACTGATTGCGCGATCTTTTGATTTCAAAAGTCCATCACTCACTAACAAGCTATATAAATCGTTAGTTCGTTCACATTTGGAATATGCTGTTTCCGTATGGTCACCGAATCTCATTAAAGACATTGACAGACTGGAAAAAGTACAACGAAGAGCCACAAAACTGATTCCAAATATCAAAAATAAATCATACGAAAATCGACTAAAACATATGAATCTGTTTTCCCTAAAAAAGCGTAGACTCAGAGGTAACTTGATACAGGTCTTTAAGATTTTAAAGGGAATTGACAACATCAAAAGTGACCAAATTTTCACATTGAATGAGAATCAGACAAGAAACAATGGTCTCAAACTGTCCGGAAATAGATTCAATTTGGAAGTAGGTAGAAACAACTTTGCCAACCGTGTAGTTAATGAATGGAATAAACTTCCTGCACAGGTAGTGCAATGTAGTTCAGTTCGAAGCTTTAAGAATCATTTAGATAAACACCTAAGTAAGATGCTGTAATGATTATAATTTATCTTATATTATTATTTTTTTTTTTTATCATTTGTCTGATTTTCATTTATTATTAGTTATATGTCAATTTATTATTATTTACTATTTACCTGTTTGTTTATTATTTAACTATACCTATGCATTTATTTATGTATTTTATTTGTTATTTACATTATTATAGTTTTTATTTATTATTTTATTATGATTTTTTTCGCATCCGACCTAGATATGGATCAAAAGGTCTCCTGTCGGCATCCTCCGCCTTTGTAATATATATATATATATATATATATATATATATATATATTATATATATAATATGTATATAATATATATATATATATACATACATATATATATATATGTGTGTGTGTGTGTGTGTGTATATATATATTAAACATATATGTGTATATATGTATATATATATATATGTATGTATATATATGTATATATACATATATATATACATATGTATATATATGTACATATATATATACATATATATATATATATATATATATATATATACATAT
Source organism: Oratosquilla oratoria (assembly GCF_046742065.1). NCBI lineage: Eukaryota > Metazoa > Arthropoda > Malacostraca > Stomatopoda > Squillidae > Oratosquilla > Oratosquilla oratoria. Next base: position 30,225,897 of record NC_134790.1, read on the forward strand.
ATATATGTATATATGATGGTGAAAAAAAATCATGGGTCTAGTTCCGAGTTTGAGTTTATTCATGACCCGTTTCACTCTATGCTTCCTCTGAAGAACCATAGAGCGAAATCGGTCAGGAATAAACTGACAAACCTCGGAACTAGACCCGTGACTTCTTTTTCCTCCTTCATCAACTATATATATATATATATATATATATATATATATATATATATATATTATATATATATGTAACTAGACTAGTAAATAGAATCGAGCTAGATAAATGAAAAGAAAAAAGAAAAAGGCTAAATACAACACTCATAAAAAGTTAAAGAGAATAAATCATAGATAAAAAAACGAGCAATAAAATCTGGAAGTGAACTACAGGCGGGTCGTGAATCCATTGCACTGGTGCAGCACAAATTGCGGTTGGGAACCGTTGGTCCGCTATGCAACACAGCGGACTTGATCATGGGATTTGGTAGCAGTTGGGGGAACTGCAGTTGCGAACCATTGGTCCGCTATGCGACAATGCAGACTTAATCATAGGATCAGGCAGCGGTTTGAAGGACGGGAGGAGGAGGAGAAGGGGGAGAGGAGGGGGAGGAGGAGGAGAAGGAAAAGGAAAGAGTGACGCACGGGTGTATGGGGGAGGAGACTTGGGAAGAAAAATATCAAACAAATTCGTGACCACAGGTAAGGGGAAACGAGGGGAAAAAGAAATAAATAAATGAAAAGTAATTTGGTTGAAGAGAGGTACGATACGGTCAAGAGAAATTGTTCAAGGGAATAGGGTGATCAATTTCAGGAGAATAATAATTCTGAAAAATATAAGGTAAATGCTAGAGAACGCGAGATGGGAAAATATAAGTTTGATGAAAAAAATAATAGATGAAAGGGACATGTTACTATGGCAAAGGAGATAGATTTAGTGTACAAATATCATTGATATTTTATTGTAGGAAATCTTTTTGTGAAACAAAGTCATCAAAGTTAAATGGAAAATAAAAATATACATATCATTACAAAGTAATTATAAGGAGGAGAGGCCCTTTGGTAAGTGTGCACATATATATATATATATATATATATATATATATATATATATATATACACAGACAAACACACACACACACACACACACACACACACACACACACACATATATATATATATATATATATATATATATATACATATATATAGATGTATACACACACGCGCACACACACACACACACACACACACACACACACACACACACACACACACACACACACACACACACACACACAAAGGAGAGTGGTTGGTGCCTAAGAGTAGTCGATGTCAAAGATTCGAAGAATCAGTCTCTCAGGCATTAGGTGTCCAAAGAATTACTCAACCATTAAGAGTTCAAAAAATCCGTCATTCAACCATTAGGAGTCCAGTGAATCAATTAGTCAACCATTAGGAGGTAAAAGAATCGGTCAGTCGGTCAGTCATTAGGAGTTCACTGTTGAGCTAAGGTCTCTCTCAACGTCCAGCTAGTAACAAACCAATCATCTTTTCTGGACACTTCCTTAGCTCAATGTAAATGCCGCTCGTTTATCACCGCTACAGTGTATATCACTTGGGGTGAACTTCCTCTTCCTGTCTCTCATCGTTATTCCCGGCATTGATCCCACCATTCACTCTGTTTACTTCTTAGCGTTGTCTCCATCGCCTTCGTCAATTTTCAAAATCTATAGATCGTAACTGGGATGCACATATAAATTTTTCGTCACAAACATATAGGTGGAGAGCCTCATAGATGGTTCCTTATTTTTTTCACCAAATATGTCTCAATAATTGATGCGCCTTTCTTACATTAGTTTGCACGATATTTAATAAGTATTAAGTCATCTCGCGTTATGCTCTTCAACTTCTTCAAGATTCTTACATTTTTATTTTTACGATTGTTTTACTTCGAATTGTCGAGACAAACTTTACTTTGGTTTTACTCTTGCTCATCTCCAAGCCTACTTTGAGATTGGTTGAAATGATTCAGCATATTTTGCAAATTTCTCTTTCTGAAACGAGAATAATACCAGTCGCAAATATCTGGTTATTGAAATATTCCCCATTGGTGTTTAAACCTACCTGTCCCCAACTCAGCCCTAAGGCCCCTTTCACACCAGCGGTTTGAGCTGCGCGGAAACCGCGGCGGTACCGCATAGTCAATGAAAAACTGCCCATATGTGTGTGAACGCCTCCATAGACTTGCATTGTAATTGAACCGCCGTCGTTCAAACCGCGGCTGTTCAAACCCCTTGTGTGAACAGGGCCTAAGAATTCCTTC
>NC_134790.1:30238198-30243198 GCF_046742065.1 Oratosquilla oratoria
CTGAATGACAAACTAAGAAAAATTAAACCCATACGGATATCAGACACATTGTTGAAATGTTCTTGGAAATGTCTAGAATACTTTAAGCGAAGTCGTATGTTTTCTATTCAAATTCCCATTTGATAAGAATTGGACCAATCTGAAGCGAATGGAAGTCTTTTCTCCCAAAATGAATAAAACTGTGTGTTTCTTTTGTTAAGGAACATTCATACGGTCAAACGGTTTGTCAAACAAGTGTTTGAAGTAATGTTTGACCGTGTGAATGGGATATTTGACAAACGTGTTTGACAACCAAATACCCCATTCTCACGGTCAAACGGTACTTTAAACACTTGTTTGACAAACCGTTTGGCCGTGTGGATGGTCCTTAGAGACCTAGTTTGTCAATACGTTGAATTCGTGGACGGAGCTGCTGGAAGGTTTTAAGCAGAAGATTTGTAACACAAATAGCAAGTAATTAACGGGCCAATCTCACTCTCCCAGTTAATTACTTGCAATAAATGGAAATTAAATAGACTAATTACGGATAATTGATTTGGGTTTAGCGTACCTCCTGAATAGGTGTCAGCCAATTAGATTTAGTTAAGGATATATATATTTTTATCATAGCAAACATCATGATCAGACTGTCCAAGGTAAAGGCAAAAGTGGTTGAAAAAGAAGAGGAAAATTAAGAAAGGGTGGATATTTGTATATTGCGAGTTATCAGAATTAACTACATTCTTAACTGAGTTAGTCTGAAAGCGAGATGATTAAGAGGCCCATAAGATCTAATGGGGAGTTAACATCAAATTCACTGGAATTAAGGTTGTGTGTTGTCACCATGGTTGTTTGTGTCCTTTGATGTCCATGGAAGATCATTCATTACTTTGAGATGGTCTAATAATTCCTTCAGGGTTTCAGAAGAAGATGGTGATTGTAACACATTAGAACATCTGTTTTCACATAAGCGCACACGCACACACATGCACACACACACACACATACACACACAAACATACAGGCAAACATAAAGATATACACATACAAGCACAACCACACACACACACACACACACACACACACACACACACACACACACACACACACACACACACACACACACACACACACACACACACACACACTTGATGGCGCAGTTAGTAGTGTTCCCGGCCGCCACTACGGTTGTCCGAGTTCGAATCCCGCCCAGGGCTGAAATAATTTCAGTATCGCTAGGCTGCGAGTCGTTACTTCAACTCTCGTGGGTGCGGAGTTGAGGGTGTGTGCATGTAAGGTCACAGCATTACCCATATATCGGTCATATATGAGCTCTGAGCTCTCTTTCGGAAGGGAAATAGCTGTTGATCACGAGTCCAACACGTGATCCAAGATCATGGTGAATCACACTGACACACACGCACATACATCCACACACATAAACACACACACACACACACACACACACACACACACACACACACACACACACACACACACACACACACATACACAAAACAGACACACACACACACACACACACACTATTAATGGCGCAATTGGTAGTGTTCCCGGCCGCCACTACGGCTGTCCGGGTTCGAATCCCGCCCAGGGCTGAAATAACTTCTGTATTGCTAGGCTGCGAGTCGTTACTTCAACTCTCGTGGGTGGGGAGTTGAGGATGTGTGCATGTAAGGTCACAGCATTACCCATATATCGGTCATATATGAGCTCTGAGCTCTCTTTCGGAAGGGAAATAGCTGTTGATTACGAGTCCAACACGTGATCCAAGACCATGGTGAATCACACTGACACACACGCACATACATCCACACACATAAACACACAGACACACACACCCACACACACAGATACGCACACACACGCAAACACACACACACACACACACACACACTCCGTTACTTTTTTTATTTTTTTTTTTTTATTTTTTTTTATATTGTTCTTAAAAATGGAAACCCCTAAATCCAAGGACGCAACTAAAAGAAGCCTGGAAGAAACAAAAATCGAAACTCCACTAGGAGTAGTGAGAAAAAAATCATGCTTCGCTTCAACACCAAGAGAATATCAAAGACTAGACGTAAGTAGATTTTCTGGGTTTGAAAGGGAAGGAAATGGATTATTAAGAATAGAGATGGATAGAGAACCCAGATACAGGAACATAATGAGGAGTAGAGATCTAAGTGATATCGTAGACGAACTATTAGAACTTAAAAGCGAATATAAGATAATGTACCAGGAAGTATCAAACCTAAGGAAAGCCAACGAGGAAAACAATAGGGAGATAGACGAGTTGAAAAAGGAATTAAAACAGCTTAAAGGTGAGAATGAGAGGTTGAAAAGTGAGGATAATAGTAGGAATGAGGTTCTGAAACGAGAAATCAAAAGTCAAATGAATGAAGTGACCGAAAAGGTGGAAGAAAAAATTAGGGAGAACGACCTACATGAAATAAAAAAAACAGTGAAAAATTGAGAAGGAAAGTCAGGAAATATCTTTAAAGAAAATAATGAAAACAAGTAAAAGATAATACAAAAGAAACTGTAATTCAGGTTATTAAAGAGAAAAGTAACCTAGTTAGGGACACAGTGGATAGAAAAAGATGTATAGTAGTCTATGGCATTAAAGAAAAGCACAATGTACCAAGATACCAGAGGGAAAAGGAAGAAAAAGAGATTGCCAAAGAAATACTAAAGGAGTTACAAACAGATGAGTTAGGCTGGGACCGAGAAATCGAGGAAACTCATAGAATGGGCAGGTACTCTAAAGATAAGCTATATAGACCATTAAAAGTAAAACTTAGATCGCAATCAAGTGTAGAAGAAATTTTAACTAGAACAATGAAACTAGCAAGTAGTGAACAGTACAAAAATATATGGATTAAAAAAGAAATGAGTGAGGAAGAAAAAGAGAAAGAAAAGGAACTTAGGAATGAGGCAAATGAAAGGAATGAGAATAGAACTGAAAAAGAAAAGGAGGAGTTTTTTTGGAGAGTGATAGACATGAGGCTGAGGAAAAAGTACATAGAGAAAATGGAAACAAAGAAGACAGAAGGGGAGGAGGAGAAAGGAAACTAAAAATAGCTTACACAAATATAGACGGAATAATCTCAGGAATAAACGAATTAAACGATTATCTAGTATTAGAAAAACTAGATTTAATGGGAATTGTAGAAACCAAATTAAAGTTCATACTAACACCCCACACTTTGGGACAAGGAGAATATAACTGTTGGACAAAGAATAGAAAGAACAAACAGGGCGGAGGAGTTCTAATTTTGGCCAAGAAAGATTTAACTGTAGCAAAAATAACTGAAGGAAAAAATAATGTAGAATCAATTATAGTACAAGTCGAAGGTAAAAAAAATGAAGAAAAGAAAATTTGCAGTGGTATATGTACCTCCTAAGACACAAGCCTGGTCAGAGAGGGATCACGCCGAGTTACTAGATGATACAAAGGAAGAACTAATTGAAACACTGAAGGATGGAGGAAATACAGTAATTATGGGTGACTTTAATTCAAAAGAAATATGCTGGGAAGATATGACAGTGAAAGGGGGAGAGAAACACTGGGGCAATGTACTCCTTGACTTGACCATTGAATACACAATGACCCAGTGGATAAGAGAAAATATTAGATATAGAGGAAATGAAGAACCCTCAATATTGGACTTAATACTTACAACAGAACCTGAGATAATCGATAATATTATTTACAAAACTCCGATAGGATAAAGTGACCATGTACTAATAGAAATGGAATTGAAAGAACAACCAGACCAAAGCAAAAATGTTAAACATAGAATAGGAAGACCTATGTATAACAAAACAAACTTTGAGAAACTTAAAACATTCTTTCGCAATGCAAACTGGGAAAAATTCCAAAACGAAGATACAGGGATAGAAGAAAAATGGAACATACTAAAAGAAATTTATAATGAAGGAGTGGACAAATTTGTACCACAACAAAAAATGGAAAAGGCATACATAAAGAACTGGTACAACAAAAGATGTAGTGAAGCAAAGGAAAAAAGGGACAAAGCTTGGAAAAAATGGAAAAGAGATAAGAAACAAAGCAAATGGCAAACATACATCAAACTAAGAAACGAATGTGTAAAAATACGCAGAGACGAAAAGAGAAATTATGAAAAAAAGATAATAGACAAATGTAAAGAAGAACCCAAACTATTTTACAAATATGTAAATGGAAAACTGAAAAACAAACAAGAAATAGAAAAACTGCGCCATGTTAAAAAGGAATTTACAGAAGAACTGGAAATGGCTGAAATAATGAACAACCACTTCAAATCAGTATTCACAATGGAAAACTCGCCTAACAGTGAAGTTAGAGAGAGAGAATTATCCCCAGCAATGAAAGAAATAAACGTAACACAAAAAGAAATCAGTGATCAAATTAAAACCCTGGATGTCAGAAAATCACATGGCCCAGACGGAATAGCAAACTGGATACTGAAAGAATGCATGGAAGAATTAACTGACAAAATATATGATATAATTAAATCATCAATTAAAGAAGGAAAAGTACCATTGGACTGGAAAAAAGCAAACATTGTACCAATTTATAAGGGAGGTGATAAGGAAGATCCATCTAACTACAGACCGGTCTCACTAACAAGCACAATAGCAAAAATTTGTGAAAGAGTGATCAAAAACAGATGGGTTAAGTACCTGGAAGAAAAATCTATACTGAACCCAAATCAATTTGGATTTAGACAAGGGAGATCCTGTACAACAAATCTGATTTGCTTTTACTCAAGATTAGTAGACATAATAGAAGAAAGAGATGGATGGGCAGACTGTGCTTTTCTGGACCTGCAAAAGGCATTCGATAAGGTACCTCATAGGAAACTAATAAATAAGATAGAGTCAAAAGGTGGCATCAGAGGAAAATTATTGGAATGGATGAAAGACTTTCTGATTGGGAGGAAAACGAGAGTTGTAATTAGAGAAAAATTCTCCAACTGGGAAGAAGTAAAAAGCGGGGT
>NC_134790.1:30248198-30250698 GCF_046742065.1 Oratosquilla oratoria
CTCTCTCTCTCACTCTCCACTCTCTCTCTCTCTCTCTCTCTCTCTCTCTCTCTCTTTCTATCTCTCTCTTTCTATCTCTCTCTTTCTATCTATCTCTCTCTTTCTATCTCTCTCTTTCTATCTCTCTCTTCTCTCTCTCTCTCTCTCTCTCTCTCTCTCTCTCTCTCCTCTTTGTCTCTCTCTCTCTTTCTCTCTCTCTCCCCCCCAAGTTATCCACCATTGTGGTCACCCACAAAGTGACAAATAATATATCAGATCCATGTATGTGGATGCGTATGCATGCGAGTGTATGTACGGATACATTCTATGTACCGATGTTTCCCTGTCCCTTGGTCTGACAAACACCCGTCTTAGCCGTATGAAGCCATTTACCTTTACTCTCCCAAGTGTTCCTCCATGAAGTTCGACGTGTCCGTACGTTGGGAGGAGGAGGAAGATGAGAGCGGCCGCTAAGCGGACAAAGAGGAACGGAGATGGGTTTAAAGCGGAACGATGGAAGAAAGAACTCGAGCGGTCGCGCGCAAACACACACACACACACACACACACACACACACACACACACACACACACACACACACACACACACACACACACACACACACACACACACACACACACACACACACACACACACACACACACACACACACACACACACACACACACACACACACACACACATACACACACACACACACACACACACACACACACACACGCACGCACACAAGCACGCAATAATGAAAAGTGGAAGAGGAAAACGTGGGGACCAAAAGAGAAAGATGAGGAGGGGAAGTGGGAGGAAGAGGAAGAGGGGAAGGAAGAGAATAACAAGAGGAAAAGGAGGGAGAAGAGGAAGAGGGGGAGGATGGGAGAGAGGAATATGAGAAGGGGGAAAGGAGTAATGGGAAAAAGAGATGAGTAGGAGGAAGAGGAATGAGAGATGAAGAGTAATGGGATGACGAAGAGGAGTGAGATAAGGAAGAGAATGGGATGAGGAAGAGGAGATAGAGGAAGAGGAAAAGAAGGAGTAGGATAAGAGAATGATAGGAGGAGAGTAGAAGAGGAAAGAGAGAGGAGAAAAACAGATAGGAAGAAAGGAAAGAAAGAGCGAAGACAAGAAAAAGAGAAAAGGAGAATAGAGTAGATTACGAAGAATAGCTAGAAAGGGGAACAGCAAGAATGATAAAGAGACCCTAAGAAAGGAGAGTTCGGAAAATCACACACACACCAAAAAAAAAACAAAAAAAAAAAACAAAAAAAACGAAAGAGTGGATAGAAATAACAAAGAAAGGAGTGAAGAGGAAAAAAAAAAGAGGTTAGATGTGAAGAGGAGGAGGAATAAAAAGTAAGAACAAGAGAGAAATGTAAGTCGGTGCACGAGAATAACAGAGAAAGAAATATAAGGAAGAGAAGGCAAAGGGGAGAAGGAAATAGATTAATTGGAGCTGTGAACTGCTGGGTACGTCGAAGCCAGATATGATTGGATGGGAACATACCCTTCGGCTGCTGATTTTTCCTCCTTCAGATTAATCAAATCACGTGAAGACAGCCAGAATAAAACATATAAGCCAACCGTAGTCGGCGGCGGTTGTCGAATTTGGAAAGATCGAGACAAATGCATAGAATGGTAGAAGGAAGCGAAGGGCATACGCCAGGAGGCGTTGAGTAGCTTTGAGAAAAAGTAGTCCAATGTGGTAAACCCTTAATATTATATCCATACCTTACAGACAGCAAGTTCTTTCAGAAAAAAATATCTTCCTTAGAGTGTATGGGAAACACGAAAAAAAAAATGATATGAAGAACAAAGACTGAACCTGCTACCCCTGTAGTGACTAAACGACAGCAGTTGACAATCCTAAGACTTACCTAACCTAACAATCTTGAGACTAACCTAACCTAACCTAACCTAACCTAACATAACCAAACCATACCAAACCTAACAATCCTATGACTAACGTTATTTAACCTAATAACCCTAAAATTAACTTAACTAACCTAACCTAACCTAACATTCCTAAGACGAACCTAACCTAATCTAACCTAGATAAGGTCAATTAATGACGATCACTGCAACACTCGCCTGGTAAATACAGTTATTATCGAGGTGTGTAGCAGGCTCATACATTTACAAGGGTACCCTCAATTTGAGACTGAGATAAATTTGAAGTGAGTTGAGGAGATGGACGAAGGTAGAAATTGAGAGAGAAATGGGTTGGGGATAAAGAAAAGAGTCGGAGACTTTATTGAAGGAAGAGAAAAGATCTGAGTTCAGGAGGAGAGGCTGAATGAAGGAGAGAATATAAACAATAGATCGTGCGACGGGAAACATAATGAGAAAAGAAAAAGAATGACGTGAATAGAGGGAGAGGGAAACAGAAGGAGAAGAAGAGCATTTCAAAAGAAAAAGAGTAAAGGGGGTAAAGGGAAGTAAAGGGTGACGAGAATGAGAAGGCAAGGGAGGAAGGGTAGGAAAGATGAGAAGGAAATAAGAGAAC
>NC_134790.1:30258198-30260698 GCF_046742065.1 Oratosquilla oratoria
AAAGAGGACGTGGAAGAGGAAAAATATTGAGGGAAACTTTGAGAAAGAAAAACCCTGAATAACAGACTGAGGTATTGCGGTGTATATTGCACGGGGAGAGGGAAGGAGAGGAAGAAAAAGGATCCAGAAAATTAAAAAGAGAATGGGAACTAGAGAGGATGACATGGCAAAGAAAGTAAGGGTAATAAAGAGTATACAGAAGAAGAAGAAGAAGAAGAGAGAGAGAGAGATTTGTTATAAGGGTGAGAGTAAAAGAGAGCGTGATTAAGTGAATGAGGAAGAACTTAAATAATATTTGTGAGACAAACCGAGAAATGTGGGATCCTGAAAGATAAAAAAGTGATAAATTCATTTAGCGAAAGGAAAAAAATAGGAAGAGAAAAGATGGAGGAAGAGAAAGTGGTGATAAGGAGGAAGAGGAGAAGACGGGGGTATAGGAGGAATAGAATCAGGGAAAAGTAAAAGAAAATAGGTGGAGGATTAGAGTAATGCGACGAAGAGAGAAGGATGACGAGGAGGAGGAGGAGGAGGAGGAGGAAGAGAAGAAGAAAACGAAGAAAACGAAGACGTGATGAAGTTGCAGACTGAGCCAAAATATTGAAGGTTAAATAAAAGTCAAACCCGATAGAGAGAGAGAGAGAGGGAGAGAGAGAGAAGAGGTGGATGGGAAGGGGAAGAGGACAGCGCTAAGATGAGGGAAAGTTGAAGGGGAAGAAGTCTGGTGTGCGAAGGAGAGGAGTAGGTGGTGGTAGTAGTGGTGGTGGGTGGTAGAGAAGGTGGAGTAGATGGTGTTGGTGGAGGAGTTGAACACGATGGCAGTGGTAGTGTTGATGGTAGGTGGTGGTGGTAGAGGTTGTGGTGGTGATGGTGGTGGTAGTGGTAGCAGAGGTCGTGGTGGTAATGGTGGTGATGGCGATGGGTGGATGAATAGATAGTTGGTGGTGAAATTGGTGGTGATCCCGTTAGTGGAAGGCTTAAAAAAACGATCTGCTTCCATATAAACTGAAACAGAAAACGGAAGGAGTCGTACAATATATGACCGAATTTTCAGAGATCAACTGAAAGAGAAAATATCGAATAGATAACTTCAGCAGAGAAAATAATTTTTTGTTTAAAAGAAAAAATGTGTTAACGAATCGAATCCCCTTTTATGTGTGAGAGGGAATTGGTGTAACGGGAAAATGAAATGGAAATTATTACATAAGAAATAATATGAAATCATGGAAGCTTTGGAAGACATATTGGTGTCAGCTTTTCGTTTGTAAAGTGGAAAAGCGCTTAAGTAAGCCTATTTTATAGGATACTATACGGGAGATGTGTTAGTCATTATACGGGTATAAGTTGTATTGGATGAGGTTTAGTTCTAGTATTGGTGGACGTGGCTAGATATGGCGTATATATTGAAGTTACGATAATGTAATTGGGGTAGGTATAAGAAAGGGGTTCGTAGATCTGTCTGGTGACATTAGGCATTTCCTTGGTGGGTGGTGACGTTCTTGTCTTACATTACATTCCTTGAGTCGTGTTTTTGACATTGGGGAATTTGTGAAGTCTGCAAGATTGGGGGTCTTGCTAAAGACGAGTACCATCTCGCATGTGTGTGGATCACGTGCATGGGTAATGGTGGTTAGTGAGGGTTACAGGCCATCTACCTGGAAATGGCGGCTAGTGATCAAATGGATTACAAGAGACTTTCGGCAAACAAGTTGATGTTTTTGCCAACGAAATTAGGAATTTAGCTAGACTGTCAACACTCACAGGCGAAGTCTTGGATAAACTCGTTAGAATGGTGTTTGTGAATGGCTTTCCAGATGGCATATATGCTGGACTACACGAAATGAATAATGTCGTGTCGGCGAGTATGGACGTGTTGATAGTTCGCGCTAGGCTCCTCGCGAGGACATAGAAGGATGGGCCTTTAGCCGCCATGGCAACAGGGCAGCCACAAGGGTCTACTCGAGTGGAAATGGAATAGTAGAACGACACCATCGCACGATTAAGTCTATCGCCGAGAGGGCGCTAATACCACCCGTAGAGGAAGTCTTTTGATATATTATGTCCCTAGGTGAAGCCAAGACGAAGGCTCGGTTCCGCAGAGAGCCTTATTTGAATATGACTTTCAGCAACCCGGGTAGGGCCGGGCTTGCTAGCCAATACTGAAGAAGGCTCCGCCTCAGTACAGGTGGGAGAGAAGATATAGGTGAGGCCAAAGGATGGTAAGTGCACGTCATAGTGGACGAGACGTATCGTAGAAGAGGTAAATTTGCGGAACAACATCTCTGTCTAGGGAGTGCCGTGACATATCTTAGATCTTCGTCGTGTGGTGAGTGACGAAGAAAATGAAGAAGAGAGTCACGACGTGGTAGTGAACGAGGGAGCAGCGCCCCGAAGGCCCCAGCGCGACAGACATCCTCCAAGATGGCTGCAGGACTACGAGGTAGGAAATGAAGACGAAGAATAGGTTAATTCAGAGATCAAGGGGTTTATGTGAATGTAGTAT
>NC_134790.1:30265698-30275698 GCF_046742065.1 Oratosquilla oratoria
CAGACACACACACACACACACACACACACACACGCAAACGCATTCCGGCTGCCACTACGGAGGTCCGGGATCGAATCCCGCCCAGGGCTGAAATGATATCAGTATCGGTGCGCTGCGGGGTGTTACTCCAACTCTCTTGGGCGGGGAGTTGTGTGTGTGTGTGTGCGTGTAAGGTCACAACATTACCCACATATCGGTCATATATGAGCTCTAAGCTCTCCGGGAAATAGCTGTCGATCACGAGTCCAACACGTGATCCAAGACCATGGTGAATCACACACACACACACACACACACACGCACACGCACACACTAATTGAATTTGACAACGAATCGGTTAATTACTTCTTATATTCTACTCAAACACACACACACACGCGCAAGCACACACACATACACGCACACACACATACACACACGCACACACATATACACACGCACATACACACACACACACACATACACACACACACACACACACACACACACACACACACACACACACACACACACACACACACACACACACACACACACACACACACACACACACACACACCACACACATACATACACACACACGCACCACACACATGCATACACACACACACACACACACACACACCACACCACACCACATACACACACACACACACACACACACACACACACACACACACACACACACACACACACACACACACACTCACACACACACACACACACACACACACACACACAAATACACATACATGCATACACATGCCCGCACACACACACACACACACACACACACACACACACACACACACACACACACACACACACACACACACCTCTCATGGCGCTGTGGTTAGAGCTCTGGCCTGCCACTACGGAGGTCCGGTTTCGACTCTCGCCCGGGGCTGAAATAATATCAGTATCGCAGCGCTGAGGGGTGTTACTCCAACTCTCGTGGGCGGGGAGTTGGGGGTGTGTGTGTGTGCAAGGTCATAGCATTACCCATAGATCGGACCTACGAGCTCTGAGCTCTCTTCCAGGAGGGAAATAGCTGTCGATCACGAGTCCAACACGTGATCCAAAGACCAAGTGAATAATAATAAACACACACGCATATACACACACACTCATACACGCACACACACCCTCACACACACTCATACACACACACACACACACACACACACACACACACACACACACACACACACACACACACACACACACACACAGGTTCAGTTAGTGTATGCACCCACACATGCGTGGCCACTGCATACATTTGTTTTTGTTTGTTTGCATGAGTGTAGACGTGGGTGTATGTGTGTGTATGATTATATGTATGTATTTTTGATGATGTATTATATAGGGTTAGTATAGTCGTTAGTAGTGATAAAGATCCTACACATTTGATTAACATATTCTTCTTTTTCTTTCAGGTATTCTTTGGAAGGCAGATTGACTTCTACAGGCTGTTGAGAGCTGCCTGTGTCTGGTAACGTGAATTTATCAAACTGAATGTCAAAAACCAGGTCGTACTTATCCTTAAATGAAGATTATTTATCTTTAACTAAATTATTTAGTGTAGGTAGGAGAAAAAACAACGCTATAAAAATCCATATTACAATTATATAAATTACACTTTGAATAAATGTCCAACCCATATACGATTTTACCACGTAGCCAGTACGGATGTTATAAGAAGCTACTTACAATAACACAATTGTAGCGTCCTATTCAATTACGTAGGCGATTTAGGGTTGGAATCCTGTTTGAGTTGGTCATTTATTCAAACTCTCAGAATGAGCTTAAGGTACAGTTACGAGCATAAGTTTTGGCCTAACTAGAGGTTTCCGTGGTACGAAATTCAAGTCCTTTGAGTGACAATTATTTTTGTTTGTCTTTTCAAGAATTAGACTGTTGCTTGTGACTGTACGTTGTAAATAAGAACACGAGATGAACCATCGAGCCTCGGTAATGGCAGCCTAAGTTCTCCTTTCAGTTTCAAGATTCCACATCGAATTTATTCAATATTAGTTAACCTTATAGTAGATAATATCTAGTAAATACAGCCTCAAATGCTTTAATTTAACTCATATTATTTTCTTTGCCATTGTTATTGTGTTCATGGCACGATATGTTTATCTAATGTACTTTATGTGTAATTTGACTGATTCATTCTGCATGTGACTAGTTTATCTGTGGAGGCAAACTTGACGAGTTAATCTGTAGGGACAAACTCTGAGATGTGTATGAAACGCATCGTCTTTATTATATTCACATGAATATTTGTGTACAATTTTACATTGGGTCTGTTCTTTTCTGCTGTCGAAATGTTCTCCATAATATACAATACCTTTCTAAGAGTTCTAGTAGAACAATAAGAAGCTGAGGACAACCAGGATATCTTTGTCTATCTTAAATACGGATGTTTTTAGTAATATGTATTGATAAAAATCATGATGTTATTACCACTAACTATTTTCCAATTGCACTTAGTCATCGTGGTATATTCCTTTTATTTTTGTAATTTTCGCTATCGATCATTCAGTGTTTGTTAAAAACTATTTCTATTCTCGCTAACTGCTATTCAGTTGAACTTAATCATCGTAATATATTTTTGATATTTATGTAATTTTCCATTATCGATCTTTCAGTATTTCTTAGAAATTGTTCTCATTCCTTTAAGTTATTCCTAGAGAAGAGGCTTGACTAGAAATGGCCATGTTTAGAGCTTTTTATACGTTGCATGACTCCTACCGATTTTGCATTTCTTAGGGCATTTGCTCACACCATTCAAATAACTTCCAAATCCAATTGGATTTTTGTAAATATTTGCACCTTCTGAGTCATCGAACCAAAGATAAGATATCTTGTTATCGATGTTTAGCTCCACGGTCAAGTGAACAAAAATGTTCTCTCATACTCCTCTTTGGTTTGTTAATGTTTGTCTTTATAAATGTCTGTGAATGATATGGATATATGTATATATATATATATATATATATATATATATATATATATATATATATATATATATATATATATATATATATATATATACATACAGCTCCTTATCCACCAGAGCTTATTGCTGGATTGCAATACTGTGATACTTGTTAGCGCTGAGTGGAGGCTCACACTTAGACCACTGAACATGTCTTCGAGCGTATTACCACGACACCAGAGAGCCGATGTGTGTTTGCGTGTATGTATGTGTGTGTGTGTGTGTGTGTGTGTGTGTGTGTGTGTGTGTGTGTGTGTGTGCGCGTGCGTGCAGTGTAGGAGGTAACTGACCAGTCCGGTGTCCATTTTCCTTCTTGTTTACGTTTTTCCTTAACATCACGCGCTTATCGCGGCAGTCATAAACAAACTTCGCGTTGGGGTCATCATCACCACCTTTCCGTTTTCTGTGCATTGTTTTTGGTGCATTCCTCGACCTGGTTGTTTGGTTTTAGTTCCTTTGATTATATTGGGGTTCACTTTTTATTTTTATTTATTCATCTATGTATCTATTTCTTGTTTATTCTATTTATGTTTTCATTTTATCGTTATTATGATTATTAGGAAGCTCACTCGCCGAGTTGTTTAGGGCGTCGTTACTTGCGGCGAAGGTCGAGGGGATGGCTGTTTGAACCCTGCCACCGGCGAAGTTGAACCAAGGGCATCGTTCATTAAATTCCACGCTAGAAAGTCCTCTGTAAGGAGCACCGTCCTAGCCTGCCAATAGGGGGAGTTTGTGACGTTAAGCCATATCATCATTATGATTACTATTATTGTTGTTATTTGAGCAATAGGAGAATATCTGCTGAGCAAGAAATAGAGATGGTAGGTGACTGGGGGTGAGTAGAAGATGGTTGTGTATGGATAATATTTTGATGCAGAAGGAAAGGATTTTTGACCATCTCTATTTTCCACATGAGGGGACGGGGAGGGGTCGTCGTGTAAGTGAAGCGGCCTTGCTGTGAATGTGCTCTGTCCTGCTGCATTGCTTCTGACCCGGGCAGTGGGCACGAGTTAGGGATGACCCTTCATCCACGAGGAGCTAAGATGAAGGGGGGAAAGGGTGGTGGATGGGAATGGAGTGAGTGGGAGTGAAATGGGCAGCAGTGGGCTCTTGCCTTTTGACTTGGCTACCTCTCTTATTGGGGGGAAGAAGTCCTAGGCGGATTATTGTCATCATTGTTATCATTATTATTAGTATGGAACCTCGCTGGCAGAGCGGGTTAGGGGGTCGTCACTTGCGGCGAAGGTCGAGTGGATAGCGGTTCGAACCCTGCTACCGACGAAGTTGAACCAATTAATTTCACGCTACAAAGTCCTCTGTAAGGGGCACCGTCCTAATCTCCCTATAGTTGGGGTTTTGTGACGCTGCACCATATTATCATCATCATTAATAGCATTGTCATATATTGATTAATTTTCTTATATATTTACTTATTTTGTTTGTGATTATTGTGCTATTTATCTTTTTATCTATTTTGCTAAATTTTAAGTTATTCTTATTGATTTATTCTATGTATTCATTTATCTACCTGTTCATTTCGTTTATAAATTTCTTTATTTCATCTTATTTTTCTACGTATTTATTATTATTATATTACTTATTTAATTTCTTTACTTGTTTATTCTAGTATTTATTTATTAATTTATTTATTCAATTATTTTATTTATTTATATTTTGTTATATTTCCTTATTTACTTATTCTTGCTCGCTTCTTAAGTTCCTATAAGACCTGATGTATCGTCATCTTCAGGGAATTGCTCTACGCCATCCACCCCCTTGCAGGCAGCTGACCTTTGACCTATCGCCACGATGCAAATATGTCTTTCATTGTTGCTGCACCAAACCAGTTCTGTTCCCAGAATATCAGTTTAATGATAAAAAAAACACACACAGACGAACACACACACACACACACACACACACACACACACACACACACACACACACACACACACACACACACACACACACACACACACACACACACACACACACACACACACACACATATATATATATATATATATATATATATTTTTTTTTTTTTTTTTTTTCTGCACGCCAAAGGAGCTTCATGGAGATGAAATGTGTTCAGAATGCCGTGAGGCTGGTATGGATTCCTCAAACACTCGGAAACGCAAAATAAATATTCATACCTCAAAACTGCATAGGTCAGGTTTGCATTTCCGCGACAGTATAGATATATAGAGATATGTATGTGTACATGAATATGCATGCATATATAAAGTCTTACACAGTGGGATACAGTCATGTTTTATAAGCAATAAAATAGATAGATGAATAAAAACAACAATAAAATAAATAAACGAGAAAAAGCAATAGAAATAGATAAAAACAATAACATGAATAAATAGATAAATAAATAAAAAGGAAAATTAGTCGAGCTTCCTGTCGCTTGAAATTATTTTCATTGAAACAAACTTGTGACAACTTTGATTGACTCCATTCACAGCGTCTTTGTTCAGACTTCCTGCAATATATGAATTGGTCGAGATTTCCCGCTTCGGAGAAATGTGTCATCAGCTCTCTCGGTGACACTTCGCTAGTTAGCGGAAAACTAGGTCATTAAATCTCGCTAAAACCGTTAGTTTGTAAGGTTTTAGATTATATCTTCTAGATTGGTTATTTCAAATTACTTTTTCTATTCCATTTTATTTATTTATTCAATTCCCTCCAATTATTTATTCTTTCCCCCTAATAGAAATTATTTGGGTTTATTTTATTTTGCTATATTTTATCTTATTCTAATTTCAAATTAGACATAAATTAGAGGAGATTGACGGTTAGATTAACAAAATATTTCTCTGAGAAGGATAATTTAGTATATGTATACACACACACACACACACACACACACACACACACACACACACACACACACACACACACACAATATATATATATATATGTATACATATATATGTATACATATATCTATACATATACATTTATATACATTTATATATATATATCTATATATATATATAAATATACATATACATATCTATATATATAAGGATTACAAAGAAGGAGCATGCCGACAGGAGACCTTTCGGTCCATAACTAGTTCGGATGCGAAAAAAAAATAATGATAAGTAGAAATGATAATATAGATAACAAGAAATAAATAAATAAAAGGTAAAGTTAAATAATACACAAACAGGTAAATATTAAATAATAAATGGACAGATAAACAATATTTAATAATAAACAAATAATAACTAACAAATAAACAAATATAATAAACGGCAGGCATTACAGCATCTTGCTTAAGTGTTTATCTAAACGAATCTTAAAGTTTCGAACTGAACTACATTGCACTGCCTCTACAGGAAATTTATTTCATTCATTAACTACATGGTTGGCGAAGTTGTTTCTACCCACTTCCAAATTAAATCTCTTTCCTGACAGTTTTAGACCATTATTTATTGTCTGATTTTCATCCAGTGTGAAAATGTTGTCACTTTTGATGTTGTCAACTCCCCTTAGAATCTTAAAGGTCTGTATCAAGTCACCTCTGAATCTACGCTTTTTTAGGGAAGATAGATTATTATGTTTTAGTCGATTTTCGTAGATTCTTTTAATCAGTTTTGTGGTTCGCCATTGTACCTTTTCCAATCTTTCAGTGTCTTTAAGGAGATTCGGTGACCATACGGAAACAACAAATTCCAAATATGGACGAACTAAGATCTATATAGCTTGTTAGTCAGAAATGGACATTTGAAGTCAAAAGTTCGTGCAATCAGTCCTAGAATCTTATTTGCTTTCTCAGAGACTGAAATGTACTGCTTATATGATTTGAGATTATTACTGATAAATACGCGGAGATCCTTTTCACTATTCACCTTTGTTAACGAATTTCCAAATAACTTGTAATCGTACTTACTGTCAGTGTTACCTTGTGTTAAATTTGATACTCCACTTCTCAGACCATTGATGTAGTTTATCTAAATATTCTTGAATATCTCATTTTTTAAAGTTATCATTTGCCACTCCGTACAGTTTTGTAGCATCAGCAAATTTGTAGACAATAGATTTCAGTCCGTGGTCTACATCATTTATATATACTCTGAATAGAAGTGGCCCAAGAACGGAACCCTGAGGAAGCCCACTCGTAACATTTTTCCATCTAGAAGTTTTGTCATTTAGAACAATTCTGTTTTTGATCGTTTAACCAATTACTAGTCCATCTTAATAGGTTACCATTTATTCCGTGTGAAGCTAATTTAGTAAGTCTTTCGTGGGGGGGGGGTGAGTGGTATCAAAAGCTTTTGCAAAGTCTAGTTATTATAAAATCTATATTGTTTCTTCTGTCATAATTCGAGAAGACTGTGTTGTAGAATTCGAGTAAGATAGTCACGCATGAACGTTTCCGTCTGAATCACGCTGGCTATCATTTATCAAACAGTTACTTTCTAAATGGTGTTCGATAATATCTCTGATGATAGCTTCCCTCGTTTTTCCTACGATTGAAGTGAAGCTTATAGGCCTGTAGTTACTTGGATTATTCTTGTCATCATTTTTGAACATGGGATTAACGTTAGCTAGCTTCCATTCTCTTGGGACATCTCCGGATAGATGGATTTCTTAAAGATAATTTCTAGTGGAACAACGATCTCATTTCTTATTTCCTTTAAGATTCTTGGATACCAACCGTCAGGGCCTGGTGTTTTATTAACTTTGAGTTTATCTATACACCTTTTTTTTTTTTTTTTTTTTTTTTTTTTTTTATATTATACCGTAGTGAGTTCACCCTAGACTTTTCACAGATTTCAGTGTGGAGTTCACTTTGAGGCGTTTCGTTTACGAATACTGAGCTAAAATAGTTGTATAAAATATCACATATTCCTTAATTTGACTATTCCAGTTGACCGTCACCAGGTAATAGTGGGTCAATGTGACTCCCAATAACCTTTTTATCTATAATGTAACTATAGAATTCTTCAGGATTACCTTTGAATTTATCAGTAACATTCATTTCGTACAGTCGTTTTCGTTTTTTTTTATTAGTCTTTTTTACATCTCTCTGTATTATTATATAATTTTGATAGTCACTAGGTACACCCGAGCACTTATATTTCTTATATGCCTGTCTCCTTTTAGCATTACATTTTCAGTTTCTTTTTTGAAGTGAAGCGGTTTTGCTGTGGATGTGCTGTGTCTTGCTGAATTGCGTTTGGCCCAGGCGAGTTGGCGGATGCAGGGGTGACCCGTCATCCACGAGGAGCTGATATGGAAGGAGGTGGAAAGGGTGGTGGAGGGGAGTGAAATGGGTGGGAATAGGAAGGTGCCTCCGACTTAGCTTCCTCCCTTACAAGGGGAAATAGCTCTTGGTATATATATATATATATATATATGTATATATATATATATACATATATATATATATTTATATATATATATATATGTATATAAATATATATATTTGTGTGTGTGTGTGTATGTGTATGTGTGCGCTGTTTCCACCTTTATAGGTATATATATATATATATATATATATATATATATATATATATATATATGTGTGTGTGTGTGTGTGTGTGTGTGTGTGTGTGTGCGCTGTTTCCACCTTTATAGGTATATACAATATATATATATATATATATATGTGTGTGTGTGTGTGTGTGTGTGTGTGTGTGTGTGTTATATACCAGCACATATATTTTGCATATATGCCAAGAGCTGTTTCTCCTTTATATATGTATATGTATATATATATATAATATATACATATATATAATATATATATATGTGTGTGTGTGTGTGTGTGTGTGTGTGTGTGTGTGTGTATAGTCAATATGGCAGATGAAAGAAAATACAATTTGTTTCTCATGAAAATACTTCTGTTTCTCGATAAACCTTCTAAATAATAGAAGGAAATCTAGTTTTAATTACCTTTAGGTTTCTTCTTCTTTTTGTCACCATATGGATCGTTCAAATATATATATATATATATATATATATATATATATATATATATATATATATAAATATATATATATATATATATATATTACCAAACAACCCTCTTCCCCCTTTTCTCTCCCCCTTTCCCCTTCCTTTCTCCTCAACCCCATCCCTCCCCCCTCCCCCCCCCCCCCGGGTCCAAAATGCCAAAGATCAATCGAGTCTTTAGAGTCGAAAAAAATCCGATAATTAAATGGAGAGATGACTGTTTTTGGTCCCCGAAGAACCTCCTGCAGAAGGTTTCCTTCTGACACCTTTCCTGGCGAAGGATTCTTCGTCTTCGCCTTCTTCTTCTTCGACCTTCCTCCCGGTGCCTCGAACTTTGTCTCTTGATGCCATTTAATTAATCTTATTAGGAAATCTTCTTCTTTCAGTTGTCTTTGACGGAGAGGAGAGGTGAAATGTATTATTCAATATTCATTTACATATTTATTTATATGTTTACTTATATATTTATCTATCTGTTTGTTCTTTTATGTATTGTGTATTTATTTTACTTGTTAAAGCTCTTATGTACTTATTCAATTGTCTATCTATTTATTCACTTTATGTATTTGTTTTATCTATTTATTCACCTATTTGTTTTGTTTATTCATTTGGTCATTTATATATGTATGAAGTTGTGTATAGCACAATAATTTATTTATCTATTTATTTATATTCTTTGTTTTATTTGTTTTATGCATTCATCTTGTTTATCTCTTTATCTGTTTTTTTTGTTTTATTCATTTATATTTCTTGGAAGGATTTCATTGCAGAATAACGTCAAATATTATTAAAAGGCCTTTAGGGCTAGTTGGGTCGTAAGGATGAATTCGTCTTAGAGGCTTTAGTTGTGAGAGGTTAATGAAGGTGGTTATGTAAGCCACAAGCTATTCCTAAGAATCATGTGCTAATCCGCAGGAGTACATTTTACGATATATATATATATATATATATATTCATTGCACATGATGCATATGCAGTATTTCATGCACAACGTTGAATACTTTTTAACGTTGGTTTCAG
>NC_134790.1:30278198-30280698 GCF_046742065.1 Oratosquilla oratoria
TTCACTCGTATATACTTCCTTGTATTTTTACTTGATTTATTTATTATTATGGGTATTTTGAATACTCGTTCTTTGGCCATTGCTCGTCTTGATGCTGCTGTCATTCCCCATTCTGCCCCCCATTCTCGCCGGCGCTGCATTGATTTATAGGCTGGCAGGAGGCGCGTCCTCTCTGGCTGGGGCCTCACCTCCTGCAGCCACGGCTTCAGGTAGCCGGAGGAGGAGGAGGAGGAGGAGGAGGCAATGTCCAGGAAGGTCTCTCGTCAGCATCTGCTGGAGGCTCTTGGGTCTTGTTGAAGACTTCTACAACGAAGGTTCCCCTTATTAGATAAATGAGGTCGTCTGGAGTTAGTTGATATAAAGGTTATGTAGGATGTATCTATTTTTCGAAAAGGTGTACCTTGAACTGTTGGATGTATTTGTTTATTTGTTAACTTGTGCATTTGATCATTCTATTTCGTTTACTTATTAATTTTTTATTTATCTATTTATTAGTTTATTCATTGTTTTGTTTATACTAATTCATGGATTTAAATTGAGTTTGTGCTGATAGATGTCATAGCTTAGGATGGACAGTCACAGCATACTGTCACCCTTCTCTTTACATTTTCTTTCACGTAAGATTATGTGGAAGAAATCGATTTTTTTTTTCAATTCAACTTCTAGGATTATCTGAACGATCGTTGGTTTCTGTCTTCTTTTTTTCTTGTCTTCTTTTTCTACTTCTTCTTCTTCTTCTTCCTTTCCCTCTTCCTCATCCCCTTAAGACGATCTGCATGGAATTCTTTTCGTCTTCTTGGTCGCTCATCTTAAACTTGTTCCCTTTTTTTTTTTTTTTTTTCTTCTTCTTCTTCTTCTTCTTCTTCTTCTTCTCTTTTAGTCTCTCAGAAACTGTCTTCATAAGAACATTTCTCAACAGGTTCTTAGTTATTGAACGATAAGATGATAGCACTATAATGTCTAAATTGGGTCCTAGGAAGGTTCTGTTGTTAGCCCCTTTCTGTCAGCACCGTTCCCAAACAGTATTGACATGTTGGTCCACTTCTATCTTAATGTTTAACATTTTGGAGGTTTGGTTTGTGTAAATCCTGCTTTCATCAGTTCTCTTCTAGAGACTGATGCGCTCTTGACGGAAGCCGCACTGCCATCTTTCGTCACCCTGGCTCACGTCTTTTAATTAGCACCCGGACATTTAGCGCTTGGATGCTTCCATGAGGACAGGTGGCCAACGGATACTTAGAGAAACACGTTACACGTATTAGACACTTAGATGGATGGACACATTATATCGAATGAACATTACCTGAAACGGACATTATACCAAGCGTACAATTCAATGAGTGGGCACATCACATCGGAATTAACAACAAGCTGACAATACGCCAGGCGGACATTACACCAAACGGACATTACACCAAACGTAGATTAAAGCAAACAAACATTACAAAGGATTACAAAGGCGGAGCATGCCGACAGGAGACCTTTTGATCCATATCTAGGTCGGATGCGAAAAAAAAATCATATTAATAATAAAACAATAAATAAAAACTATAATAATGTAAATAACAAATAAAATACATAAATAAATGCATAGGTATAGTTAAATAATAAACAAACAGGTAAATAGTAAATGATGATGAATTGACATATAACTAATAATAAATGAAAATCAGACAGACAAATGATAACAAAACAAAAACAAATAATATAAGATAAATTATAATCATTACAGCATCTTACTTAGGTATTTATCTAACTGATTCTTAAAGCTTCGAACTGAACTACATTGCACTACCTGTGCAGGAACTACATTGCACTACCTGTGCAGACTACATTGCACTACCTGTGCAGACTACATTGCACTACCTAACATTACAGAAAGTGGACATTATACAAAACGGACATTACACCATACTGATATTGCACCAAAATGACATTACACCAAATGGACATTACACCAAAACGGACATTACATTAAAAGGACATTACACAAAATTAAGGGACATTGCACCAAGCTTGCATTGTACCAAATGCACATTATACCAAACGGACATTACACCAAATGAATATTACGTCAAGTGGATATTACACACGGACATTACACCAAACGTTCGTGCACCGAACGTACATTACACCAAATGGACATTACACCATATGGACATTACGCCAAACAACCTTTACACCAAACGGACATTACATCATACATTTAGCAGGACGCACGTAGGCCATACCATAATCATTGTTACATAATATATAATTGAATGTTATTAACTTTAACTAAACGATAAACATAAAAGTCTATATAATTGCCCTCTGAATAGATGAACTCAAATTTGATCAACTGTAATTGCCAATACTAGGCCGTTTGGGCATTTGGTAATTTCAGTTTAGGCAACATTTGTTTGCTTGTTTGAGCTTGTTTGTCTGATCCACAAACATGCCAGTGACGTCTTACTGAATTCGGCGAAATTCCAGAAACACACAGACACGGACATTTAAC
>NC_134790.1:30285698-30313198 GCF_046742065.1 Oratosquilla oratoria
AAGGGGGAAGAATGGGGAGGATAATATAGAAAGAGTAGAGGGAAGGAAAGGGGGCTGATAGAGAGTGGAGTGGTACTGGGGAAAGGTGAGGGAAAAAAGAGGGATGTGAAGGAATGTAAGAGGATAGAAAGAGGAGAGGAAAAGAGAGGAAAGAGAAGGAAAGGTTGAAAGGAAAGAGGGAAGTAAGGAGAGAAGAGTAAGGGGAGAAAAGAGAATGGAAAGAGAGGCAAGATGAGAAAATGATTACAGAGAGGCTGAAAAAGAGAGGGAACAGATGAAAAAGAAAGTAAAAGGAGGGAGACATGAAAAGTAGTTCGGGAGAGAGATGTAGTAAAAAGTGAACAGAAAATATATAACAAAGAAAATGTGTAAATAACACTGAAAATGGATTGCATTTGATGAGAGGAAATTAGAGAAATGGATGGATGGGAAGTGCATGTAAATGGAAAGGAAATGAGAAGGTTGGAATGGTTGGATGGAAGGGATAGGAGGAGGAGAGGGTTGGAATGATTGGATGGAAGGGATAGGAGGAGAGGAATGGGATGGAATGAAAAGGAAGATGGAAAAGGAAGGAACGGTCAAAGAAGGGTACAAAGAACATAGAAAAGTAGATAGAGGGCTGGGGAACGAAGATTTAGGGCGAAAAATTATAACGGATTGAAGATCGGGAGGTACAGGAAGGAGATGGTAACTTAGCTATTAGCATAGTTGAGCTTCAGGCAAGAAAAAATGCATGGACACAAAAAAAAAAAAAAAAAAAAAAAAAATGGGGGGGAGATGGAAGGAGGTCTGGAGATGGAGCCAGATGTAGTCCAAGCGTAAAAGAAGGAATTTCTTGAGGGTAGAAAGTCTAGGCAAAACTGTGAGGTGTTGAGGTACAAGGAAGGCAAGGTCGCGGGGGTTGAAAGTGTACAAGAACGTGAAGCATTGATGTTAAGGTCTTAGGGCGGGAATGAAGTGTGGTTCTGAGAGAGTGGGGGAGAGAGAGATAGATAGATAGATAGGTAGAGAGAGAGAGAGAAAGAGAGGAGGTATTCACGTAAGGCCCAGGGGCACTCCGCGTGACGCTGGGTGGAGCGAAAGGAGAGACGGGGGCTGGGAAGCTGCCGAATTCTGAGGTGGGTTGAGTGCTTGACGCCATGCAGTGCCTCTATAACGAGAAGCCTTCAAGGTAATTAGGTGTGAGCTAGGCTGAAGGAGGAGGGGGAAGAGAAAAGCAGATTTTATCTTTTCTCATATGAGAAAATTTAACATTTCACATGTACTTATTCAGGAAGGAAACGTGTGTGTGTGTGTGTGTGTGTGTGTGTGTGTGTGTGTGTGTGTGTGTGTGTGTGTGTGTGTGTGTGTGTGTGTGTGAGTGTGTGTGTGTGTGTGTGTGTGTGTTTGTGTGTGTGTGTGTGTGTGTGTGTGTGTGTGTGTGTGTGTGTGTGTGTGTGTGTGTTATAAATATAGGGAATAATTAAATGAATGCTTTATAGAATATATAATTCATTCAAATTATTCTGGTCAGAGTTAATAACGAAGAACCATAGACTGAAGTTGGGAACAGAAGTGAGATACTTCCGTGTGTGTGTGTGTGTGTGTGTGTGTGTGTGTGTGTGTGTGTGTGTGTGTGTGTGTGTGTGTGTGTGTACGTGTGTGTGTGTGTATGCATACGCTCACTTGCGACCAGATCTGTCAGTTGTGGCTACTGTCACCATCGATATTACTGCCACAACCTTCCTTTCTCCTTTCTCCTCCTCCCTTCTCCTCCTCCCCCTCTTTCTCCTCCTCCTCATAGTCTTTCCTTCTTTCCTCCTTCTTGTCTTTATTTTCCTGTTCTTCCCGTCGTCTTTCCCTCACTCTATTATCTTTATCTTGTCCTCTTCCTATTTTCTCATTTCCCTTCTTATTCTTTTTTTTTTCTCCCCTCTTCTCCTCCTCCTACTCTCCCCTTCGTCTCTCCCCGTCTTCTCCTCCCTCTCTTCTTCCTCCTCCCCATACTCTTCTTTCTCTTCCCAGTCTTCCTTCTCCTCCTCCTTCTCTCCTCTTCATTTTTCCTTTTCCCCCTCCTCCTCCTCCTCCTCCTCCTCCTCCTCCTCCTCCTCCTCTTCCTCCTCCTACTCTCCCCATCGTTTCTCCCCTCTTCCTCCCCCTACTCTCCCCAACGTTTCTCCCCCTCTTCCTCCTCCTCCTCATATTCTTCTTTCTCTTCTCCTTCCTCCTCCTCCTCCTTTTCTTCCCTTCATTTCTCCCGCTCTCCCTCCTCCTCCTCTTTATCTCCCCATCATTTCTCCCCCTCTCCCTCCTCTTCCTCTTCCTCCTCTTCCTCCTCCTCCTTCTTTTCCTTTCCCTACTCTTCTCTTCATTTCTCCTCCTCCTCCTCCTCTCCCCTCCCTTTGTCCCCCTTTTCTTTCTCCTCCCACTCTTTCTCCTCCTCCTACTCTCCCCTTCATTTCTCTCGTATTTTTCCTCCTCCTCCCCTCCCCTTCCTTCCTTCCTTCCCCCTTCTTTCTCCCCCTCTTACTCCTCCTCCTTCTCCTACCTTCCCTTCCACTTCTTCCCCTCTTTCTCCTCCTCTTCCTCTCCCCCCTTTTCTTCCCCCCACTTTCTCCTCCTCCTCTCCCTTTCCTTTTCCCCCCTCTTCCTTCTCCTTCTCCTACTCTCCCCTTCATCCCAATCTTTTTCTTCGTCTTTCTTTCCACTCTCCCTTTTCCTCCTCCTCCTCCTCTTACTCTCCCTTTCATTTCCCCCATCTTTCTTCTCCTCCCACGCTCCCCTTCCTTTCTGCTCCTCTTCCTCCCCTCCTCTTCTCCCCCTCTTTTTTCCTCCTCCCCTTCCTTTCCTTTCCCCCTCTTCCTCTTCTTCCCCCTTCTCCTCCCTCTCCTTCGCCTCCTCCTCCTCCTCCACCTACTCCTCTTCCGCCTCCTCCTCTTCCTCCTCCTCCTCTTCCTCCTACTCTCCCGTTTATTTTTCCCTTTATCCTTCCTTTTCCTCCCCCTCCTACTTTTCTTTCGCCTCCCTCTCTCTTTCTCTTCCTTCTCCTGCTCCTCATACTCTCCCCATCGTTTCTCTCCCCCGTCTTCCTCCCCTCTCCTTCCTTTCTCCCATTCTTCTTTCTCATCCCCCTCCTCCTTTTCTTAATCTCCCCTTCATTTCTCCCTCTCTTTCTCCTCTTCTTTCTCCCTCCCCTTTCTTTCTCTCCATCTTTATTCTCCTCCACCCTCTTCTTTCTCCTCCCCTCTTCCTCCTCCTCCCCTTCTTTTGCCTTCCTCTCTTCCTCCTCCTCTTCTTCTTCTTCTCCCCTGCCCTTCCTTACTCTCTCTCTTCCTCGCCCTCCTCCTCCTCCTCTTCCTCTTCCTCAAGTCCTTTAACGATTTTTCCTTAACACAAACAAGATCACCTTAGCAGATACTGGAATACACTGTTAAACGTAGTGTAGCAGTGATAAATTCCATCTAGATACAACCTAGCGTTAGATGATTATAGTCCAGTTTGACGTGAGTCAAGTTTATTATATTATAGTTAACACCAGGAGAGGCTTTGAATTCGAAAAGGTTACGAAAAGATATATTTCTGGTGGAAAATTAATTTCGAACGCGGAGGAAAGATCCGATTTTTAAATTTCTTCAACAAGATTGCAGAATTTATGTGTGTACACACACACACACGCACACACACACACACACACACACACACACACACACACACACACGGTGGCGCGGTTGGTAGAGTCCCAGACTGTCAGTATGGAGGTACCTGGTTCGAATCCTGCCCAGGGCTGAAATTATTTCAGTATCGCTGCTCTTCGAGTCGTTACTCCAACTCTCGTGGGCGGGGAGTTGGGTGTGTGTGTGCGTGTAAGGTCATAGCATTACCCATACATCGGTCATACGAGCTCTGAACTCTCTTCCGGGAGGGAAATAGCTGTCGATCACGAGTCCAACACGTGATCCAAAGACCAAGGTGAAACACACACACACACACACACACACACACACACACACACACACACACACACACACACACACACACACATATATATATATATATATATATATATGTATATGTATATATATGTATATAAATATATATATATATACATATGTATATATATATGTATATATATATATATTTGATGAATGGTTTAGACAGATGAGAGACTGGGTGGAGGAAGAATAAGCGAAGATGGGCTGGAACTTTTATTGCTTATACGTTTCGACCGACTCGGTCTTCTTCAGTAAGCTGTCTACAAACAGTTGGACCACATATATATACATCCGAGGATGGGAACAAGGACAGGTCACCCCGCCGGCTGTCTGGGGATTCCCTTTCCCGTATCAAGCATACGTTTCCCAATTGTGGGATAAAAATAGCAAGGACGTCCAATTCCAAAATTGGAAAAATGGTCAAGACCAAGAATATAAAAGGACTGTCCCAAAACGCCCTCAGTACCATCTATCGCATTCCTTGCGGTAGTTGTTCATCTTCATATTACGGTGAGTCAGGTCGAGGCGTCGAGAAACGCGTAGCTGAGCACAAAAGAGACTTGAGGTCACACAGGACTTCTAACTCACTCGTCCAACATGCTGATCGGTCTGGACATTTGCCCCACTGGGATGGAGTCGAGGTTCTACACACGGGATTAAGGAGAGACATGAGGAAGACTGTTGAAGCTGCCTACATTAATTATTACGAAAACATCAATGACAGGGAAGGTTTTGTTTGTTTGTCAGAGGCAACAAGTAGATTAATTATAAATACAATTGGGAAACGTATGCTTGATACGGGAAAGGGAATCCCCAGACAGCCGGCGGGGTGACCTGTCCTTGTTCCCATCCTCGGATGTATATATATGTGGTCCAACTGTTTGTAGACAGCTTACTGAAGAAGACCGAGTCGGTCGAAACGTATAAGCAATAAAAGTTCCAGCCCATCTTCGCTTATTCTTCCTCCACCCAGTCTCTCATATATATATATATATATATATATATATATATATATATATATATATATGTATGAGTACTTTTTTATAAGGATTATGACCAAGTTGGAGTTTGCCTGCGAATATGTTTCTTTATAATGTTATTCTTAATTGGGTCCCATCTTTACTTTTTCTTTCATCTACAGCTGTGTAAAGTATATTTGCCTTTATTAGTTGTGTTTATGATTTTTTTTTTAATTAGCGGACCAATTTGAATTTCTTCCCAGCTCGATTACGTACCAACAACACTGAGGAATCCTACTAATGCTTGGATGTGATAGATTCTCTCCTCCCAACCTCCCTCTCACCTACGCTTCCTCGTCTCCCTTCCTTTGTCTCTTTGTCTCTCCCTCGCCTTCCTAGATTGTCCTCCCTCTTCTCACGCTTGCCTCTCCCTTCCCCCTCTCCTCGCTCATTTTTCCACTTCTTTCCTCTCTCTCTCTCTCTCTCTCTCTCTCTCTCTCTCTCTCTCTCTCTCTCTCTCTCTCTCTCTCTCTCTCTCTCTCTCTCTCTCTCTCTCTCTCTCTCTCTCTCTCTCTCTCTCTCTGTCTTCCCTTGTTATCATCTATCATCTCTCACTTCCTCTCCCTCTTCCTCTCTTTTCCTCCCTCTCTCTTCATTTCCTCTGCACTCCCTCTCCCCCCACCCTCCCTCATCCCACCTCAGATTCTTCATTGCTTTCCTTCATCACACTAATCTGCATCTGCTCATCCTTTTCTTCTCCATTTTCTCTTTTTCCTTTGATCATCTTCAGCCTCCTTTCTTTCTTCTTTTGCGAAACATTACTTTATTTCTCTATTTTTTCTTTATTTCTTATTTATTTTTGACCAATAGTTCTCTATTCGTTCCTTCATCTATTTCCCGTTTCGGTTACTGTACGTCTTCCCTTTCCTTTGCTTCCTTTTTCTCTCCTTCTCCCTTTACTTACAGATTCCTTCTGCACCTCCTCACTATCCTCTTTCTTCTCGACCTTTACGTCATTTTCTCTCCTCCACTGATATCACCCATTTACCACATTTCTGGTCTTCTTCATTTTCTTTATTTTCTTTCGTTTCCTTCCGTCTTGTCTTTCCTGAATCTCTCCTTCCTCCTTTCTTTATGATTCTTTCTATTCTTCTCGTTTTCCTTATCTCTATCTTCCCTCTCTGACTCGTTCCTTCCTTTTTCTTATCTTCTCCCTCTTTCCTTGTAAGACTTCCGTCTTCAGTAGTCTTCCTCATCCTACTCCTTCATGTTTCCCCACATTTTCCTCTTCTCCCATCTTCTCCAATCCCTTCTTCCTTTGCTACTTCCTCTTCTTCTCCCTCCTCTCCCTTCCTCCTCCTTTCTCTATCCTTCATCTTCTGCCTCTCTCTTCATCTCACCTGATTACCTGGCTTCTGTCTTTAATCCTGCCCATACAATTTTGCACAATTTTTAACTTTATTTTTTCTTCTGTCCTCTTATTCTTGTCCTTCCTTTTCTTGTCTTCTTTATTCTATCCTCCTCCCTTTCCACCTCCTCCACTCCCTCCTCCTCATCTCCCTCCTCAACATCTCCCTCCTCAACATCATTCTTTAATACTTCCTCTTCTCCCATCTCCTCTTTCTCCTGCACCTCCTCCTCAACTTCCTCCTCTTCTTCCTCCTTATCCTCCAGCTCTTCTTTCTCAACTTCTTCCTCTTCTTCCTTTGATTCCCCAACCTCTTCTATTTCTTCCTCTTTCTTTTCCTCCTCTTCTACCTCCTTCTTCTCCACCTCGAGTTCCTCCTTCCTCCTTCATCTTCATCCTCCTTCATTAGTGACTCATGGTATTGCCTTCCGATGTAAAGGTAAATTGGGTGGTTTACAAACATGAAGGCGGGATGGATAGGGGTGGGAGGAGGGGAATGGGTGAAGGAGGGGTGGGGGAGAAGGGGATGGGGGAGGGGACGGCCTCATTATGCACAGGCCATCAGCCTCTAAAGGTCCAATTTCTGCCGTCTTGACCTCCGAAGATGATTCTTGTCGGAAACTCAACTTTATTCGGCCGAGGGTGGTTACTAAGAACGGCCCTGTTGTTGTGAAGGTTCTTGAAACAGAATCTTACCTGACAAACACCTGGAATGACTCTTGACGCTGGGAAGCCTTCTGAGATCGGAAATTCCTTCGAGTGACAGTGATTACAAAAACGATCCTAACACTGTGTGGAGAGGTTCTTGTAACAGACTGTCACCTGACGGAATGTTGATATCAGGAACGGTCCAATCACTAGGGAAGCGTTCTGAGATTGAAGCTTCCTTCGGCTAAGGGTGATTACAAAGAACGGCCCTAACGCTGTGTATAGAGGTTGTTGTACCAAACCATCACCTGTCGGAAAGTTGATATCAAGAATCACACAATAGTTGAAGAGGCATTCTGAGATTGAAGCTCCTTTCGGCCTAGGGATGTTACCAAGAACTTCCCGAAAGGGTTCTTGTAGAGATTTGGGTGCTTTTGGATTCTTCGTGAGATGGATCGAAAGAGGTACGAGTATCTTATCTTATGTGAGTCTTTAATATCGAAAAGGCACTATCTCTCTTCTCATTCACTTTTGTCCTCCCACCTCCCTCATCCCTCCTTCCTCCTTTCTCTTCTTCCCTCCTCCCTTCTCTCTTCTTCCTCCTCCCTCTCTCCTTCCTTCCACTCTCCTTCCCTCCTCCCTCCTTCCATACCTCCCTTCCTCCTTTCTTTATCCCTCCCTGTCAACCTCCTCTCCCTACCCCCTCTCTCCTCCCCTCCTCTTCCCTCTCCCCCTCCCTCCCTCCTTCTTCCATACCTCCATTCCTCCTTTCCTTCTCCCCTCTCTACCTCCTCTCCCCTTCTTCTCCATTTCACTCTCCTCCTCTCCTCTTCCCTCCCTCCTTCTTCCGTACACCCTTTCCTCCTCCTCCCTATCTCCTCTAGCCCTCTCCCTCTCCCTCAATCTCTTCCTGTTTTGAACCAATCACCAGAATTATTGATGCGTGGAAGAGCCTTGTTTCTCAGATGGCATTGGGCATTAAAAGGAATATGCGAAAGAAGGAGACGGAACCTTCGTTGCACAAAAGATTATTGCAATTTGCGCGGAATAAAAGAACACCGAAATGATAAAGGTATGATGGAGCGGAGGGGAGACGAAAGGAGAACAGATGATTAGAAAATGCGGTTATTGTCATACACAGAGGGTAACTGGGAATCAAACACCGTTTTTTTTTATTCTCTAATAATTCATTTTTATTTTTCATTTATTATTATTACTGTCATTATTATTATTGGTTTTTCTCTTTGATTATTCAATATATACATATGTGCATATATGTGTATATATATATATATATATATATATATATAATACATGTATATATATATATATATACATATATATACATATATATATATATATGTGTGTGTGTGTGTATATACATGTATATACATATATATATACATATATATATATACATATATATGTGTGTGTATGTATGGTATATATATATATATATATATATATATAGTATATATATATATATATATATATATATATATATATATATAATATATGATTGAAGGAGTGACAGATGAGTGGAAAAGATTCTAAGGAAACTCAGGTTGAACCTGGAATACTATTGTAATCTAACGTTTCGGCTTTACGTCTTCTTCATAGTAACAGAGTAATGGAGATCAACGTAATAACCCTCATGGCGGATCATCTTACCGGACGTCTTACAAAGCTGCGCGCTGATTGGTCCGCGCTTTTGCCGAGGATCAGCTTGGCTGCGACCAATGACAAGTTGGCAAACCCTTCTCTGTGGTCGGTGGCTTCTCCTTAAACGATGTGTGCTGTTTCCACTAACTTCCGCAATCTCTTTCCAAGCCCCGTGTGGATAGGGCGACCATTCTTCCATTAAGGAAGCTGTCCCTGCGACCCTGCATGCACCATTAGGGAGTTGGAGGTTCTGTAGTGCCGTAGGTCATTTTTGTGTTCCCCTATCCTTTTTGTAAGTCCCCTTGACGTCTCAACATAATATACAATAGAACATGCACCACGCGGTATGCTGTAAACAACGCTGTCCTTGTTGATGGTTCTTTCTTCTTTACCTCTCGCTATCTCCTTAAATTTCCGACCAGAAGCATAAGCCACGTGTATGCTAACATTATACATTAAGGAAGTTAGTATCTCAGCTCCATTCGCGTACGGTACTACAAGGAAATCGTGGTCTACCTTTTCTAGGCCTCTCGTAAATGTCCGCTACTGTTCTCTTTATTTTGTTGAGGTAGAGATGGCCTATATTTCCAATACTTTCCGCAGGCTATTACTTTCCCTAGGCCTGCTCAACAAACTAAAGAGAAAAGCAGCTTGGTCTTGGTGCCCGAAATATTAAGAATATAGCCACAAGAGCCTTGAAGAATTGTCTTCAGGCTCCTTCATGTGATATATTGGAGGTGTCTTG
Source organism: Oratosquilla oratoria (assembly GCF_046742065.1). Lineage (NCBI taxonomy): Eukaryota > Metazoa > Arthropoda > Malacostraca > Stomatopoda > Squillidae > Oratosquilla > Oratosquilla oratoria. The sequence goes on from NC_134790.1 coordinate 30,295,092, forward strand.
GCAAAATGGCTTACACAGGTGTCTTAAAAATATGTTCAGTGAAGATGTCTTAATTGATAAATAAAAATAGGAAAAGAAATTAAATAATAGAATAAGTAAGAAGAGTAATTGAAACAGTAATAATAAAATGATAATTATAACAATAATATTAATGATAATAGTAATAATAATAATAATACTGAAAACAATAATGATGCTAATAGTAATAATAATAATGATAATGTTAACGGTAATAATCATGTTGGTATTTATTGAATACTTTAGTAAATCATTAAACTTTTAAATAATCTTCAGATGATTAAAGAACAAAATTACACAAACGTGGAATACAGGAAAAATATGTTTAGAAAACCTTTTTATAAAGCGTCTTGGAAAGATATCTTTAGAGAATTTTCTTAGTGCCTTAAAAATGTCACATGAAGATGTCTTTACGTGTCAAAGAAATTCTTTAAGGAATTTGTTTTAAGGAGCCTTAAGTGTGTTTTTAAAAAATGTGCTTTAAAAGTTACAATATATAACAATGGGCGGCATAGTGAGAGGTCTTTTGGCCAATATAAAGGTGAAAAAATAATAGCAATAATGACAATATTGAATACATGAAACGGTAAAAAATTATAAATAAGAATAGATGTATATAGATAATAAAATACATGCATAGATAAATAAAGATAGCTGAGTGAAATAAATAGATAAAAATGGATTAATTATTAGAAATAGAATAAAACAAAATAATTCATAAGATGTCTTAAGAAGATGTCTTTTGGTTTCATAGGAAAGTATCTTAAGATGGAGAAAAAAGACTTCTTCCGGAGATATCTTGAGACGTTTTGAATAATAAATCAGAAGAATCTTTCTTGAATAAGATTTAACGCGTATCAAGGTGTCTCAAAGGGAATTGTCTTGAGAAGGTAACTCGAAAAATCTTGAAGATGTCTTGGAAAGAGTTTTTAGATGATGTACCAAGATGTCTTGAGTTGCTCTAAGAAGACGTCTAAAAGAGAACGTGACTTAAGATCACTTAAGACAGCGTACGAAGATGACTTAAAGTGTGATAAAAGCGTTTTAAGAAGATATATCAATAAAGTGTGTTAAATATGTGTTTTGATTTTCCAAAACTTGTCGTAATATTGTCTCTTACTACTACTGAACGAATGTTTCTTACGGTATCTCTTAAGGTGTCTTAAAGAAGATATCTTTGAATATATCAATTAGGGAAGGCGTCTTAACACTTGTTTACATTTTGTTAACAGTTCTCCATTCTTTGATTTCTCTTTTCCGTCCCTTTCCTTCTTCTTTCATAGTCCTCTCCTTTCTTCCTCATTTCTTTTTAAATCCTTCCTTCATTTTCCAAATCTTACCTTTTATCAACAGTTTTCTATTTAATCCTTCATCTATTACCCTCTTCATTTCTTATACAACTCCTTTTTAGGCCTCTTCGTTTCTCTCGTTTCCTCTCCCTTTTCTCCCTCCTCCTTTCTCCTTTCTCCTTTCAGACTCCTTCTCCATCTCCCAAGGGTTTTCTCTTTTCTCTACTGTCTGTCTTCGTTTCCTATACACCTCATTCTTGCCTATTTTCCTTTTATTTCTGTTTCCTTTCCTCTCTTCCCCTTCCAGCTGTCTCTTTCCCCACCTCCCTCTTCTTTACTGTCTGTCTGTCTTCGTTTCCTATACACATTCGTTTTGCCTCTTTTCTTTTCTCTCAATTCTTCTTCGTTTTCTCTCTCCCCCTTTCTCCTCTCAGAGTCCTTTTCCTCCTCCCAAAGGGTTTCCTTTCTTCTCCACTGCCTTCTTCCTTCTGTCGTTATCATCCATTGCCACATTTCTTGACTTCATCCTTTCCTTACGGTTCGTCCATTCCCTTTCTTCCTATCTTTCGCTATTTATTCAAAACTTGAAGAAAAGTCATTACGTACTGTTTCGTTCATGTGAAGACTTTGAAATAACCTTTTGATGATGACTGAGAAGAAGGCGAAGAGTCAAAGTGAGACAACATGGAAAGACATTTTCTTTCTTTACTATTATATGTTTATATTGTGACGTGACGGAAGAGTGGTTTGGTACATGATATAGTATCATTTAACGCATTGGAAGTCGTATATTCCAGTTATGTCTTGGCTCAAATGTTATTATGTTAGTAGTTGTTGTTGTAGTAGTAGTAGTAGTAGTAGTAGTAGTAGTACAAACCACCTTGATTTTGTTTTTATCATTGAAAACTAATCTAAAATAATAATAATAAGGGTCATCACTGTTCTGCTATTCTTAAAGATGTTTCTTTTATTACATGTAAAGCTCCACGTCTAAGTAATTTTGTCTACATGTATAGAAGCGCTGGTTATTTGTTACTTTCTCCCCTCTCTCTCTCTCTCTCTCTCTCTCTCTCTCTCTCTCTCTCTCTCTCTCTCTCTCTCTCTCTCTCTCTCTCTCTCTCTCTCTCTATATATATATATCTATATATATATATATATATATATATATATATATATATATATATATATATTGCAGTAATTCACAAGGCACACGTGAAAATAATATGCAGAAAAAACCACTGGGAAATAAGAAGCTTAGTCCGAACGTTTTCGTCTATTTAAGACATTAATGTCTTAAATAGACGAAAACGTTCGGACTAAGCTTCTTATTTCCCAGTGTTTTTTTCTGCATATATATATATATATATATATATATATATGTATATATATATATATATATATATATATATATATATTATCGTATGAATGTACATACACACACACACACACACACACACACACACACACACACACACACACACACACACACACACACACACACACACACATACGCACACACACACACTCGGTGGCGCGGTTGGTAGAGTCCCCGACTGTCACTACGGCGGTCGGGGTTCGAATCCTGCCCAAGGGTGAACCAATGTCAGTATCACTGTGCTTCGAGTCGTTACTCCAACTCTCGTGGGCGGGGAGTTGGGTGTGTGTGTGCATGTAAGGTCACAGCATTACCCAGAGATCGGTCATACGAGCTCTGAGCTCTCTTCCAGGAGGGAAATAGCTGTCGATCACGAGTCCAGTATGTGATCCAGAGACCAAGGTGAATACACACACACACACACACACACACACACACACACACACACACACACACACACACACACACACTCTGTATATACCTATCTATCTATATAGATATATATATATATATCTATATATATATATATATATATATATATATATATATATATATATATTATATATGTATGTATATCTTAGCTAAAATCTGTCGACTTCATTAGGTTTGGGAAGCGTCAACACCTGAAAAGAAGGAAGAAGAAGAGGAGGGGGAGGAGGAGGAGCGAAGGGTTTAATGAAGACGAGCTCCGCATGATGCGTCCTCGAGAGGGAGCGGGGACGTGGGCGGGGGAGGGGTAGCTGTGCTCCAAAAGAAGGACGTTGTCTGTTTACGTAGTCTGCATAAACGTTTGTCAGCCCCATTAAACCAGCCGTGCTGCAGACTACTACTCCTCCTCCTCCTCCTCCTCCTCCTCCTCCTCCTCCTCCTCCTCCTCCTCCTCCTCCTCCGTCTTCTCCGTCTCCTCTTCATCATCATCTGTCCTCTTCCTTCCCTTCCTCCTCGTCCTCTTCCTCTTCTTGCTCCTCTTTTTCCTCTTGCTCCTTTTGTTCCTCTTCCTCCTCTTGTTCCTCTTCCTCTTCCTCTTCCTCGCCCTCCTCCTCCTCCTCTTGCTAGTCCTCTTCATTCTCCTATTCCTGCTCCTCTTCCTCCTCCTCTTCCTCCTGTTCTTCCTCCTCTTCCTCTTCTTCCTCTTCCTCCTCCTCTTTTTCCTCCTCTTCCTCCTATTCTTCCTCCTCCCCTCCACTTCTCTTCCTCTCCTCTTTCTCTTCCTCTTCTTTCCCCTCTTTTCCTATTACTATTTCTTCTCCTGTGTCTGCATCTGATCTTCCTCGTCCTCTTTCTACTCCCATCCCTCCTTCCCATCCTCATCCTTCTCTTCTTCCTCCTTCCCCTCCTTATCCTTTCCCTCCTCCTCCAACCCTTGCTTCTCCCACCTCTTTTCCTCCAATTTCTCTTCCTTCTTATCTTCCTCCCTTCCTCCTCCTCTTCTTCCTATTCCTTCTCATCTTCCCTCTTCGTCTGTCCCTCCAATTCCATATAGCCCCTTCCTCCTCCAACTCCCTCATCCTCTCCTTCTTTCCCTCCACTCTTTATCATCCTTTCCACCTTCCTCTTCACCCTCCTCCTCTTCCTTCCTCCTCTTCATCTTCTTCCTCCTCTTCCTTTTCTCCTCTCTCCCTCCTACCTCTTGCCTCTTTTTCCGTCTTCCACTTCCCCCTTCCACACTTTTTTATCCTCCTCCCCTTAACTATCCTCCTCCTCTCTTACTACATCTTCTTCCCATTCTTGTCCTCCTCCTCTTCTTCCTCCTTCTACTCCTTCTTAGGGTATTGCCATAACCTACCTTTCCTATTCACCTTTTCCTCCTCCTCCTCTTCTCTCTCCACCTTCTCATCCCTCTCTTCCTTCTCTTCCTCCTGCTCATCCTTATACTCCTGTTCCTCCTGTATTGCTTTAACCGACCCTTGCTTGCAGATAGTGAGGTGGCAATCAAGATTGGGCCAACCTGTTGCAATCCAGGAACATCAGGCTGACCAGAGGAATGTCAACAAACCCACAACCAGCGGTTTCATACGGACATAAAGAGCGAGAGATAGAAAGAGAGAAAGAGAGGGGTGGGGAAGGCTAAAATATATATATATATATATATATATATATATTATATATATATATATATATATATATTTATATATATATATATATATATATATATATATATATATATATATATATATATATATATTAATCACGAAGAACCCACAATCGGAATAAAAGGAAACTTAGAAGAAGGTATAACTTCTATATTTCGGCTAATAGCTATAGCCCCTCTTCAGGCTATATCTATTAGCTGAAATATAGAAGTTATATTTTCTTCTAAGTTTCCTTTTATTCCGACTGCAGGTTCTACGTGACTATTATACAAATGTGCTACTACATTTTGTATAAGTGATATATATATATATATATATATATATATATATATATATATATAATTGTGTGTGTGTGTGTGTGTGTGTGTGTGTGTGTGTTTATATGTATATAGTACGGCGTAGCTTTCTTTGGTTGCGTATTATTACTTCTATATAGTCTTTGTGAAAATTTTCAATCTTTTTCCTCTTAAATATCTTACCATGTAAAACATACGAATGTTTGACAGCTTCGCTTTTATTTTTATTTTATATTCGTAACATGTATTTCATCGTTTTGCGAAATTCACATTTTGATGATTTTTTCATGTCTTCGTTTAGTTGTTTTGTTTCAAAACTGGATTTTTACTCTTTAACATATTCATAGTTTTATTGATTGATGGAGTGACTTGTTGGTTTATGTAATTATACACTTTGTTGTTCATTTGATTTTTTTCTTTTTGTCATTCTATGTTGATTATTTTGTTTTGCTTAATTATTTGTCTATTTGTACATTCATCTCTTTCTTTATCTAATTATTTATTTATTTATTATTTTTAATTCATTTCTTTTTTTGCTATGTTTACCACTAATCACATCGATATATATATATATATATATATATATATATATATATATATATATATATATATATATATATATATATATATATTATGTTTGAAAAATACGGGCGCAATGCTTTTCAAATTTTTTTCTACCATCAATGCTCACTGTAGCTTGAATTGAATCCAAAATATTTTATAATATGAAATATACATATTTTCAAATAATTAATATTCTTATTATTACTTGTATGAAAAATATATATTTACTTGCATAAATTTTCCCCAAAGCTGACCTCGACATTTACATTGTACTGTAAGGTTGTCAATTTTCGAAATTATCTACCAGATAATATTTATCTGCAGTAAACTCTTGCTGATAGTGTATTTATGCAAATACTTTATCGCATGCTTGAAAATGGCCCATTTTTTATAAATTAATCTTTCTGATTGGTAGCAAGAGATATGGTTGATTTTGCTAATCACAATTACGGCTCGTAGGATGCCTAATCAGCTCTATTGCCAATCAGCTGACGAGTTAGTGAAAACGGTGTGCGTTGTGTTGGATTGTAAATCACCACACTCTTTTAAGGCCCTTTGCAGTTGTCAGTATTTATTCATGATAATGATAGAGCAAATGGAACAGCGAGAATACAACAGTGCTGTAGTATTCATTTGCTTTATGTATTTATTTATTAATTTATTGTTTTATTTGTGTATTCTTTATTTATTTTGATCCATTTAATCTATTTGTTTATTGTTCGTCTATTTTAACCTGTTTATTTAGTAATCTATTAATACACTTATTTTATTCTATTATTATTTTTTTTTTTTGGGGGGGGGGACAGATTACTCGCTATGCGAGGTGGCTAGGTATGACCGCCTTTGTCACAGATCGAGGATCTAAGATCGGATACACTCACTATGATCACGCGTTAATTCATTGGCGGGACTCGAACCGCAATATATAGATATATTAAAGGAACACAATAATATTACCCTTGATAAACAGGGATATGGCATTCATAGCCATATAGAAATATATACTCAAGTTTTGGGGTATGGGAGGGTGGTTCCCCTTATAGGCATGTTAGCTTAAGGAACATACATATGTAGTGCAGTTATTGAGCTTTCTAGAGATTCTAAGCAATGAATGAAATCGTCTTTCATCCACTATTAACTTCTAGTTTTTGATAAGTGGCCCCCTTTGCGAGATTCTGTGGGTACCTAGAAATCTATAGACCACTAATACAGACACTAAAAGGAACTCTGCACTATAAGAAAATTGACATTTTCTTCTTTTGCCTCTTCTTCGTCCTCTTCACTCTTCGTCTTTTCTCTTCTTCGTCTATTCGATTCTTCTTTTTCTTCTTCTCTCTTCTTCTATTTCCTCTTCTTCTTTCATCTTCTTCGTCTTCTCTTTTTTCTTCTTCTTCTTCTTCTTTCATCTTCTTCATCTTCTCTCTTCTTCTTTTTCTTCTTCTTTCTTCTTTCTCTTCGTCTTCTCTTCTTTCTTCTTATCTCTTCTACTCTCTTCTTCTTCTTCTTTCTTCTTATCTCTCTTTCTTCTTCTTCTTCTTCTCCTTCTTCCTCTTCTTCTTCTTCTTCTTCTTCTTCTTCTCCTCTTATTTCTTCTTATCTCCTCTACTCTCGTATTCTTCTTCCTCTTCTTCTTCCTCATCTTCTCTCTTCTTCTCTCTTCTTCTTCTTCTTCTTTCTCTTCTCCTTCGTTTTCGTCTTCTTTTTCTTCTACTTCTCACTCAGTGACCAGACCTCAATCCTGGAGGAAGACTCGAGTTATTGAAAAGAATATGAGAGGAACGTCAAGCAGTGCTGGGGATTTATTGCACCACTAAGACCAATAAAAGCTACTTCGACTTCCGGTAGTTGTCTGCTGGAAGACCTTCCTCTCCACAGCAAACATAGGCTCCGTTTTGAAGTCCGGATCTCAAAAATAAAGCCAAAATTCTTTTTTTAGAGATATGGAGCTTGATCTTTTCTCTTCACATCCCTCTCCCCTTCCTCCCATCCCCCTATTTCCTCCTTCCATCCCTTTTCTCACTCCTCCTATCCTATCCCTCCTTACCCATTCCCCTTCAGTGCAAACCTTACTATTCCTCCTTCCATTCCTTCCTCCGAAATATATCCTCCCTAATCTCTCCTCTCCCCAAATCTCTCCTCCTCCTCTTCCTCTTCCTCTCCTCCCACGCACTCCATAAAGGAAAATATGTATATATTTTTTCAGTATTTAATTTACGCTACGTAGATGGAATTAGAATATATGAACGAGGGAAACTATTTTAACAAATGTTTCTGTTTTCTAACCATGTGCAGTATTACGCTATGGTGACAAATTGTGTAAAACTAGATTGTTTTTGTGACTGACGGTAGACAATTTTATTGAAATTAAAGATTATCATGATTCCTAATGGAGTGATAAGCTATCACAAGTCAGGAAGATTTTATTCTGGCTAACGGCAATTGATGTTATTCGGTTTAATATTACTCCCACTGCTTGTAGGAATACTTTTTTTAATCGCTTAACAGTTGATAACGTGTTATCAGCGTGATATCACACTTACTTCTCTTAGTGGACATTTTAACTAATGTTTAGTTGTGTGTATATATCACACTAATCTTCAACTCTGCTGACAATGCGAATAGCATATTGACGCTTTGAAGCAATCTGGCTTTGAAGATGCCTACTTCTTAATATAAGAAGGAAATTTACATATTTCACTTGTTTTCTCCACCAATCAGGAAACGGGGATTATGGGTATTACCAAAAGTGGGCGGGGATTTATTGTCCGACTTAGGTGAACTGACTATTCAAGGGTTGGTGTCAATGGAAGTTGGAATGTTGTCATTATAAGTTCCAATAACAGTCATGCCTTGACCGGACGAGATGAAATGTACATGTTTGACTTGCCTCGGCTATCCAGACATGCAATATTATCAATTTGTCTACTTATTAAATTATCATAACCTAAGCATCTCCTATGATATAATTCTTACAGTGGTAACATTAGCTTTGGTGGCGTTAGTATCTGTAGTAGTGATAATAGTATGAGGAGAAATAGTAGTAGTAGTAGTAGGAGGAGTAGGAGGAGTATCATAAAAAGAGAGATTGTGGTTGTGGTTTTGTTAGTGGTAGTTTTACTCGTAGTGTTTGTGGTATTTGTTGCAATACTAATTGTAGTATCTGTGATGGTACTTGTGGCGGTAATTTTCTCTCTCTCTCTCTCTCTCTCTCTCTCTCTCTCTCTATATATATTATATATATATATTTCTATATTTTATATTTATCTTATTTTTATTTTATTTTTTTTGCCACCAGCAGGGGAAAGGAAGGAAGGGAGGAAGAGGAGACAGGAGGGGAGGACATAATAGGGAGGAGAGGAAATAGGAGTAGTTTACGGTTGTCAGCTCAGGTGAAAATGTGGAGAAAGAATAGTGTGTGTGTGTGTGTGTGTGTATGCACGTATGTGTGTGGTTGTATGTGTGCGTATGTGTATCTGTATTCATCTGTAAGACATAATCTTCAAATGACCCTGTATTCAAAGTGATACAAAAGGAAATCCAAACACGCCGTATCACAGTACTCATTCCAAGTAGGCAAATAATAAATAAGATTTCATTTTTAGAATTGTTGACAAATGCAACGTGCTCGAGTTGATGTTATTCAAGGTGGAGTAGAAGATTGATGATATCTAGCATCCTCGACTAAAACTAGATTTGTGTCTATCCAAAAACAGGCTTAAGGTCGCTAGGAGGCAGAGTATCTGCTAGCTAGAGTGTTGCGCCAAGTCAGACATGTACTGGAGCAATGTATTGTCCTTCTATGTCTCTCTCTCTCTCTCTCTCTCTCTCTCTCTCTCTCTCTCTCTCTCTCTCTCTCTCTCTCTCTCTCTCTCTCTCTCTCTCTCTCTCTCTCTCTCTCTCTCTCTCTCTCTCTCTCTCTCTCTCTCCCTCCCTCCCTCCCTCCCTCCCTCCCTCCCTATCTACATTATATTTGGCAGTCTCCCTGATTGTTTGTTTTACTGATGTATATTTTCACATTTTTTCTATCAGTTTATGATTCTATACAGCAGGAGGGCACCGCACAGGATACGGATGTTGTGTTTATTTTGACTCGGCCCTTCAGGCTGAGACCATACTTTGTAGGGTTCTCTCTCTCTCTCTCTCTCTCTCTCTCTCTCTCTCTCTCTCTCTCTCTCTCTCTCTCTCTCTCTCTCTCTCTCTCTCTCTCTCTCTCTCTCTCTCTCTCTCTCTCTATGCGTGTGTGTGTATGCGTGTGTGTGTATGCGTGTGTGTGTGTGTGTGTGTGTGCGCGCGCGCGCGCATGTATGTCCCTTTTTTTCTCCTTACTACTTCCTCTTTCCCTTCCTCTCTCTCTCTCTCTCTCTCTCTCTCTCTCTCTCTCTCTCTCTCTCTCTCTCTCTCTCTCTCTCTCTCTCTCTCTCTCTCTCTCTCTCTCTCTCTCTCCCCCTTTCTCTCTCACTCTCTCTCCCTGCCTCCTTCTCGCCCTCCTTCCCCCCTCCCACTTTTCCCCTCTCTCCCATCTCTCTTTCTCTCTCTCTCTCTCTCTCTCTCTCTCTCTCTCTCTCTCTCTCTCTCTCTCTCTCTCGTTTAAGCCATGAACCACTTTGCATGTGATTAGGCATGAATGCCTATTTCGGAGGTTTAAGTCCGTATGCCATCACTGCCGTCACGCGTTGACTCATAGCGGGATTCGAATCCCCCACCCATTGACCTTCTTGTCTTCATAACTCAGTGTCCTGTCCAACTTGGCTACCTCGCCTTGTATATAAACATCCCATTGATTAAAAAACACCATGTGGATAAAAAAAAATAGAAGAATAACCTTTTCTAATAATATTCTGATCAAGAAGATTGATAATGTTCTGGGCGGTGACGTCACAAAAACAAAAATATCTTAAACCAGTTTTCAAAAATTTTTGTCTATTAAAGTCAATGATAGCACCACTTGATTGAATAATTCTGAAACGTTGACATGGCTTCTTTTAACGACTGTTGTGGTACAGGCCCCCAACTGATTCATCGATATTTTTTATTTATTTATTTTGTTTCATTTATTTATTTATATATCTATTTGTGGATTGGGCTCCATTCTCAACGGGGTCACGACCTATAAGTACCACAATCAAACTGGAGGCCGTTTCCTTTAGCTTGATAAACTCTCCCGTCCTTCGCCAGGACAGAAGCTACAAACTACAGGACTGCGTCTCCAAAGGGTCGCCCTGTCTCCACTTCTCACAACATTTCGCTCACAAAAGTCATCTGTAGTCGCCCTCGGCCAAATCTTTTTGAAAAGCTGCGGCTATTCTTGGTATTGCTACTGTGCGGTACGTACATGTACAATTGAAATAGATGGTCACATTTAGCCAGGCTCAACCCGTAACCGGGGAAAGGGGAGATACAACGTTGTGGGAGAGAAACACACACACACAAACATACACACACACATACACACACACACACACACACACACACACACACACACACACACACACACACACACACACACACACACACACACACACGACTCGGTGGAGCAGTTGGTAGAGTTCCCGGCTACCACTACTGCGGTCCGGGTTCGAATCCCGCCCAGGGCTGAATTTTTTCAGTGTCGCTGCGCTGCGATTCTTTTCCCCAATTTTCGTGGCCAGGGAGTTGGGTGTGTGTGTGTGCGTTTAAGGTCACAGTATTACCCATAGATCGGTCATATATGACCTCTGGGGTTTGGTACGATTGGTCTAACGACGATTGGTCTAATACCGATTGGTCCAAAGCCAATTGGTGTAATAGACCAATTCGTCTAAAACCGATTCGTCTAAAACCGATTTGTCCAATATACTATTTGGTCTAATGACGATTAGTCTAAAATTGATGTAAAGACAATGATAGAAGTACAAGAATTTAAATCAGAGACTTTTATTTAAGACACATAAAAATATACTTTAAAAACAATGATAGAGACTTTTATTTAGGACACACATAAAAATATACTTTAAAAATGCAAAAAGGATATAAAAATTTAACTTAATAAGCAATATTATATACTGAAAGCTCAAATTTTTAGATTATGTGCCAGCGCTCGTACAAACTCTAACCTATCGTAATTGTCCTTCTCGCTAAAAATAGACAAGATTCTCTCTTCACGTTCAATATCTTTTCTCTTGAGTTTAGCGTTAGATTCTCCTTTAATAATGCATTCAATCTGTTCTTCCACATTTTTTTGTTCCTTTTGTAGAAGAATCAACTGAACTACACACGTCTTGAATTATTTGGCATGGTTTGTCACTGGTTTCAATAGCTCTTTGTTTTATTTTATTACGGCACTTCACTACATCGATTCGACTGGCTTCCGCAGATCCACAAGTATGATCACTTTGTTTTGTTACAATGTGACAATTATCTTCACAGTGAGTTACGGCAGATCCTTTACATGATCTTGTTTCGCATCGCCAGTAAAATGTTTCTTTACCACTTGTCTTTTGAACCCTTTTTGAGCGCAATGTAAACAGATAACCATCTGCAGCAAGCTTTTCCTTTCCTCTTTCGGATAGCACAATTTCACACACAGGAAACTCCATGCTAAGGGCTTAGGAGAATACTCCAAAATGCAAATACTCTAAAACAAAGTAAGAAAGAACTTCGACACAAACTATCTCTTAGTTAAATCGGTAGTTAGAATAAAGAAATTTTGCACAAACTATCCTTTAGGTGAAGCGGTAGTTAGCTATGGTAATTAGACGAATCGTATATTTGGTTTTAGACCAATTCGCTTTGGACCAATCTTAGTTAAATCGGTAGTTAGAATAAAGAAATTTTGCACAAACTATCCTTTAGGTGAAGCGGTTGGTTTTAGACCAATCGTGTTGTTGGACCAATCGCACTATTGGACGAGATGGTTTTAGACCAATTCGCTTTGGACCAATTGGAATTAGACCAATCGTCGTTAGACCAATCGTCCGGGACCGGACCTCTGAGCTCTCTTCTGGGAGGGAAATAGCTGTCGATTACGAGTCCAACACGTGATCCAAGACCATGGTGAATCTTTCACACACACACACACACACACACACACACACACACACACACACACACACACACACACACACACACACACACACACACACACAAATATAGAGAGACGGAGTAACATATAAAGGCGCACACAAACACATGCACACGCACAAACTAGTCTCTGTAGTTGAGGATCATACACCAGGAGACGCTTAACTGCTGCTAAAGTCATCATCTTTGCCCTATTATGCACTTTAAGGACTGTTGGGGCAGGTAACACTCATTGCTGGGAATCAGAGAGGAGCACGGGACTCGAACCCACAACTAGGGGAACGCGAGACCAACACGCTTGCCATTACGCCACGAATAGATAAGAGCTTATCTTGGATGAGGAAATGGGATGAAAAAGGGGGTTTAAGGAAATGAGCATTATGTCGGTCACGCTGTGTGAGCGAGTGCACGCCATCTTCAGTTATTCAAACAATTCGCTTTTCGGTCTCTTGGTTGTTATGAGTTACTCCTGTAACTGAATAAAATTGTCGGTTTTACTAATGGAATTATTCTAATCTATTAATGTATTTATTCATTCATTTCTCTGTTTTTTGGTTTTTATGTTTCATAAGGATATACTTGAAACTTATCAACAGGATGTTCTTTGTGTGTAAGAAATGACAATTGTACAGTTGCTGTCCTGTTTCGTTGATAAGAGCAAAACACAGTGTGTTGGCTGAGTTATCTGTTATCTACGAACTGACACGTTCCTACTATTTTATTTGACTTTATCTTATTTTTTTTTTCAGAATTTATTTTATTTCTGTTTTATCTTCTTAATTTATCTTAATTTTATTCTATTTTATTATTATTTATATTGTTTTTATTTTATTTTATTCTGTATATTTTATTTTATCTTATTTTATTTTATTCTATTTTATTTTATTATCTCTAAAAGAAATAAGCCTAGGGTTTTTGAATACAAAATGACAGGTAAGAAGGTTGATAAAAAGGAATACAGGATTCAATAGGAAAAGTGGGTCGGTGGATAATTGCCTTAGCCAGGCCACCCCACTTATAAGGAGTAAGGGCCTTTTGGTATATGTATAGATACACACACACACACACACACACACACACACACACACACACACACACACACACACACACACACACACACACACAAACACACTATATATATATATATATAATATATACATATATATGTGCATATATATATATATATATATATATATATATGTGTGTGTGTGTGTGTGTGTGTGTGTGTGTGTGTGTGTGTGTGTGTGTGTGTGTGTGTGTGCGTGTTTGTTTATTTTCAGGCCCTAAAGTTGGTCTGGGAAACAAATATTTTATGAACGCAGTACATTTATTACTCATTTATCGGAATCAGAAGTTTAGAGCAGTATCGGAATCGTTAAGAATTTTTGTATCGTCCACTAGTACATACATACATACATATGTATATATATATATATACATTTATATATATATATATAATATATGATATATAATACGTATGTACTGTATGTTTTGAAGTATCAAGGAAAAAATGCTGAGACATTGTGACAGGTTTGAGGAAGGTGGAAGAATAAGACACGGGTCTAGGGCGGAGTTTATTCCTGACCGGATTCGCTTATATATAATATACACACATTGTAAACATACACAAAGACATATACGTACCTCCTGGTTTAGGTTCCTTTTTTATTACTTATGTATGTTGTTTGTTTATAATTACATAATAAAAGCGTTCGTGAACTACTTTACATTGTCAAAATGGGCTCCATCCACTGTGAGCTGGTCGTGACCTTATTCTCGGTCAGCTGAGGTCATGCTCGTACAATATGTGCCCGCGAGTTGAGTTTTGCTCTGACGACGCTCGCTCCTGCGAGGCCTCGGGAGGACATCGCCGCCGAGTGAGGGAGGTCTTCGTACTCGAATCTTCAACGAAATTCCGCAGGGATTTCTCCCCTTGTCGGCTAGCGGCCTTAGAAACGGACAAGGGGTTTTGGCATCGTTCTGGATCGAACTCGGCAGTGGAGCGTCGGGTCTCAGCAGCCCGCACCGTAGAAGACCGCCGGAGGAAGAACCTCTTCAAGTGAGGTAACGGCGACGCCGTTGGAAGATGGGTCTCATTAGCCCTGACCTTCGGCCGTCTTCTTCGCGAATGGGCTTCCCGTGCCGACCCGGGAGACCTCAGGATCGTCTGAGACACCGTGCCTCCGATGGATAGGAATCCTTCGGCCCCTGGCCCACTGCCGTATAGGGTCTCATGATCCCTTACTGAGACCAGACCGTCGAAATCTCCTTCGACAACCTTGGGACGCTGGTCTGTATTGGATATGGGTCTTATTTGCCCAGACCAATACCCCTAGTGGAATCGAAGGTTCTTGGGGAGAACTGGAGGCGTTAGAAGCCTCTCGAAACTTCTGGTGACCCCCCACACACATATGTACACAAAAACATATCCACACGTACGCTCACACACATTCACATGCACAAACACATACACACACATGCAACAATATACACACACATAAACACAAACACACACGTACACATACACTTACACTTACACGTGTGGGGTTCCTCTCAGCTGAATAAAAACGCCTGGCTATAGCCGAAATATGGACGTTGACTTTTCTTTTGTTATTTGAAATCCTCAATCCAAGAATTTCCTTCACTGCTATAATCATAATGTTTTTCACACACACACACACACACACACACACACACACACACACACACACACACACACACACACACACACACACACACATGTATACGCACGTGTGAATGTGTGTTTTTATGTGTGTGCTTCACCATGGTCCCGGATCACGTGTTGGACTCGCGACCGACCTTTTTTTACCCTCCCGGAAGAGAACTCAGAGCTCATATATAAAGAAGCTCCAAGTGAAACCGGTCAGGAATAAACTCGGCCCTAGACCCGTTTTATTCTTCCATCTTCCTCAAAAGTATCAAGGAAAATATACAATGGGCATGTGTCGCCACTTCAGATTAAATATAGAAGGAAATTTATCAAATTCAGATTGTATAGTGAAATATTGGGAACAGAAAATGGTAAGGTAACGTACACCATGAGTCGCACAGCTGTGGCCTTAGCTGTCAACTTTGTACTACGAACCTGTACTGTTGGGGCAGGAAACAGTCATTGCTGGGAATCGGAAAGGAGTGTGCGACTCGAGCACACAACTAAGTGAATGTGAGATTATGTTTTCCACATCGCCGCCAACGCACTAAGGAAATAGGGACGACGCGAGTAGAAAAGAAATTAAAAAAAAGAAAAGAATATAAAGAATGGGAGTAAGGAAGGAAGGACGAAAGGATGTGATGTTTCGTAGAAGAGGAGGAAAATAAATATCCGACCAAGGAATCCGAGAAGAGGAAAAATAGAAGGAAAACGTGACAAGTGCATGGAAAACTGGAAAAAAAATAGAAGACTGGAAAACTTTAGTGAGAAAAGAAGCAGAGTAAGAAAAGGGAGAGAGGGCGTCTGTCAGACCACACAATATAAATGCAGGCAGACCGTCAGACCGGAGGCAGTCCAAGGAAAATGACATCCCGGTAATGTAATCAGGTGTATGGACCACAGAGTTGGGGAGATGGAAGAGAGCTGGATGTGGAGGGGGATAGGGTGGTGGATGTGGGGGGGGATGGGGTGGATGTGGAGGGGGATGGGGTGGATGTGGAGGGTGGGATGGATGTGGAGGGGGATGGGAGTGGATGTGGAGGGGGATGGAGTGGATGTGGAGGGGATGGGGTGGATGTGGATGGGGTGTGGGTGGAGGGGGTGGATGTGGAGGGGGGTGGATGTGGGGGATGGAGTGGATGTGGAGGATGGTGGGGGTGGATGAGGAGGGGGATGGGGAGGTGTACGGGGAAGGAAAAAACAATTCTCGCATCTTAGACGTGGTGCTAGAGTACATGGAAAAGATACAAAATATTTTGTATTTAAGTTGTAGTTTAAATTCTATTTAAGGTGCTTTTGAATATCTTAAGTAGCAGTCTCAAGGATATGAATTACTTAAAATCAAACTAAGAAGCGGTATTTCCATTTTTTATATAATGTAATAATCTAAATGATGTTCTTAATGTAAATAAGACATGTAGCTTGGTCGTCCTAAAAAAGCAGAACACTCAAGCTGCTCAATAATTGAATATTTATATGAAAATTAAGTATTTGGAAATCTGCAGCCTGCTTAACGTTCAATTACATATCATAAGTGTCTATGATCCCAACTCCCTGTATGGTATATCTTGCAAATGTTAGATAATACATTTATTTTTTTGCTAATCTAGACAATGTATCAACCTAGAAAATATGCAAAATGTCTTTAAATTGTGAAACTTTCTGTAGTAGAAGTAAAACGAGAAAATAAGTCTATACGTGTATCCTCTCTGGTTTAGAATAGAGAGAAAAAATTAATTCCATTCTAACGCACTTTCTGTTTTTTATTAAGATTTATTTTGTTAAAAAGAAAAAAAATATATGTTGAAAAATAACTTTTTGTTCTTGTGTGTCGCATTCCCATTAACGAAAATCACGTTTTAGCAAGCAGATCACATTTCCACAGATGAAAACAATAATTTCTCAGCACTCATAAGCATTAGGCATTCCAAAGCATCTAGTTAGCATATATTGTACTTCGTTATTGGTGTCCACCTTTCTCTGGATTATGTCGAAAATGTGTGAATATAAGTATATAATAATAGATAAAAATAAAAATGTGAATCAAAGTAAACGAAAGCTTACTAACCAAACTATTTAAGGCGCCATTACTTGCGACGAAGGTTGAGATGATGATGGTTCGAACCCTACCGCCGGCGAGTTGAACTAAGGGCACGCTTCATAAAAATCCACGCTACAAATGCCTCTGTAAGGGGCACTTTCCTAGCTTCCTGATGGAAGGGGGGGGGGGAGTTGTGACGTTAAACCAAATCAACCAATCCATCAGAAGTAAATGGGAGACTTTGTGTTTTCCAGGAAAGAGTCAGTGTGGCTGGAAGACGGACTATTGGATCTAAAAACAGGTGGAGACGCCCTAGTTCAATATCCAAAAATAGATAAATGAATAAATTCATGAATAAATATAGAATGAATACAATTGTGAATACTGTAAGTATGATGAATATTACAAAAATAGATGTAGTTATAAAATAAGTAAATAAGTAAACAACTAAAGAAAGATATGGAAACACTCTTATTGAATAACAAAGATGGATATTAATCAAGTAGATAAATATAAGATAAATGTAAATATGAATACAAGCATAATATATATAGTGCAAATAATTATAGATGAATATAAAATAAGTAATTAAATAAACAACTAAACATAAAAGGAAACGCCGTAGTTGGATAAGAAAGATAAAAATATAGACAAGCAAATATGAAATAAGTATAAATGTAAATGCAAGTGCATTAGATATA